>NC_134843.1:76659490-76962521 GCF_965363235.1 Mytilus galloprovincialis
AACTTTATCATGTGTCTTTCAGAACGACATTGATTGCGGTTCACAGTTAGGGACGACATCAAAAGTTCAATGAAGGATAAAAACTTAATTCACAGTTTTTTCACTGACCCCTACACCCCCCCTCTTAACTTAATTTGGGAAAATTTGATTGACCAATAGCGATATATGTACAATCGATTTTAGATTAACAAAACTTGCAGCAATGTTGACCCCCCCCCCCCCCACCCCCCCCCCACCCCCACCCCCACCCCCAAACTATTTGATTTAAGTTTTTTATCCTACATCGATCTTTTGATGTCGTCCCTTAATGTTGTTTATATTATAAATGAAGATATTCTTTTTGGAAGTTTTCTAATTATATGACACTTCATTTTTATGATAACGTTTTAAGAATATTTCTTGATCTATAAAAGTTCATCCTTTGGCCATTCAGATGAAGGCTGACTATTCCGGTTATTTGAAATATTTATTAGTCCTCGCTTCCTCTTATTAGAAGTTGAAATGCCCATAAATCTGTCTAGTCATGCTAGTAGTAAATATACAAAAGAAAATTGTCATTGTTAACATTCATGTTAGGGAACACCAGCTACAACAGCTATTAGCTATATCATGTTTTTGTCTTCATAAAATTAACAGGCGCATTTACTATGCTTTAAAGTTGGAAACCAAACATTTGTTATATATAGCATATTGCAATATGGGAAGCTATAATTTAAAATTGTTAATATTAAGAAGTATGAACAATGACTTCAATTTTCAAACATTCTCCAGGACAAGTCCTGGTATAAGATACTGAAGTCTTGCTGTTTCAATCCTCTTCTGATTAAAGATAAGCCTTAGATTGTTTACATGGTATACAATAATTTAAAGACTTTCTAACATGTATTTAGTTGGTGTATTGCTGTTTATGTTGCAACACTGTTAAATTGAATCAAAATAAAAAGTATAGCAAAAAAAAAGTTCAGCAAAAAAAACCTAATCTGCAATGACAATTCAAAAGGGAAAATCCATAAAAACTAACCTAATCAAACGCTATCAATCAATAGCAAGTGAAAAAACAATTGCCATTTACTGACGTTGAACAGGTATTTTCTGAAGAAAAAAATGGTCGGTTAAAACTCATTTTATAGCTTGATATACCTCCCTCTTGTATGGCAGAGGTTTATATTTAATGAAATTAGACAAATTACTGTTTAAAACTTTGATACAGGATTCTCACCTTGTCATACAAACTCAATATCAACAAACATTCAAATAAGTAAATACAAATATATATGCAACAAAACAATTTCAAAAAGTATGTTAAGTATATGTCGATTAAGATTGTTAAAGGAAGTGATTTTTGTGATAATAATTTGAATGAAAGTTAGAAGAATAATTGGTTAAACCAGTTATAGTACTAAAGATTGCAGTGAGAAATAAGAGTTTTATACATTTTTAATAATCGACCATACATCATTATTTCAGATTACAATCCGTTAATGGGAGACATGGGAGGTGCATCATATAGACCCCCAAGGAGGAGTGGTGGTGGAGGATGAGGTTAATTTGTGTATCCTGTTGATATGGCAATGAGTTGTCCAGTTGATTAGTTGGGACTTTTTGCCAACAAGGATACACACTTTTTATATAAGTGATCCTGTCTTTTATTTAGTTTATAGAACACATTTTTGTAATATATTTCAAATAATGCAGCTTAAGGTCTTATTGAATTTTTAGCATAATTAACACATTAATGTCAATGAAAATTTTTATTTCAGATTTTTAAAGTTATTTATGGTTCGTATGTAATCAGTGTATTGTTAAGTTATTGTTCTGATGTAATCAAGGCATTATAGTTTCAAATAATCTATAAACGTTTCCAACATAAGAAAGACCATTGTGTGATTTGTATAATTATAAATATAAGATCTACGTAATTGAAAAACTATAAAATTTAAGAAAAATAATGTTGTTCAGGATTGGGAACAGACAGCAATTTTAATTGTTAAATATTTTGCTGTTAAAACTTATAAAACCATTTAATTATATCTTTAAATATTTTTTGTAAAAATTACATTTAGTTGTTATTTAAAAATGAACACACTTTTTTGTTTATAAATAAGCTAATAAAATTATCAACAGTATTTTGTTTTAGTTTGGGATTTAAACACTTTGAGTGTTTTGATAAAAATATGAGAATTATATCACATTTAATAAATTTTATATTTGTAAGCCAAGTTTTTGATAAAAAAAAAAAATGCAGAAGATGATTCATTCAATTACTATCATCTAGATGGTATTTGAATCTCAGCTTTGACCATTTAGATAACTGGTAGTTTATTTTGAGATTTTTACGCATTATAATATCTGTGTTTATATAAACTTAAAAAAGAGGATCACTGTTAAGTATACAGTATTTTTCATTTATTTTAAAAATATTTTATGCATCTTTTTGAATTGTAAGGTATAGATTACCAATTGATTGTGTGAATTATGTGTAAGCTTATTGTAAGGTTGTACATGAACATTACCTGTGTGTATGTGTTATACCTCCATATTCAATGTAGATATCATAAATATTTTGAATTTTATGACAATTGTTCTGTAAAGATATACTTTGTCTAGGAACAATTTGAAACAATGATAATACTGTGTACACTTGTTTTGAGGTTTTTAGTATTTATTGATTTTGTTTATAAAATGGATTTTAACCTACTTACATACGTTTAAAATAAAAAATTATAAAAGACTGGTTTTGTTGCAAAAGTATTTCCTGCAAAAGTATTTCCTAGGCCAAGTAAGGCTTAGTCGTCTACTGGTTCTAACTACATTTACTTTGTGTTGACTTTACCTTTATTTCAATATAATGAAATTAACATAATCTGGAACCTCTATATAAGAAGAAAGCAGAATTCAAAATTGGCATTTCATCATCTGACCTCTTTTGGTATTTTTTAAGCACAGTTTATACAAGACGTGCTTGTGAAAACCGCTTTATGCTTCTTTATGATTTAAAAGACTGTATTCTGGTAAGCTCGAAAAAAACAAAGGTTTTGAAGGTCGAAAATATTTATAAAACAAATTAAAGCATAAATATTAAAAGATACAAATACATAAGACAAACAGTATTTGAAGAACAACCAGTTAGAAAACGTACTCAATACATTACACTCAACCGAATTTTTATACAACTGCAAAAATTTCAAAAATGTTGGTCGTATATTGGTATCAAGTAGTCGTCCTGGTCGTCAGTGTCGTCCGAAGACGGATGATTTCCGAGATAATAACTTTAGTTTAAATAAATAGAAATCAAAAACATTTTAACACAAGGTTAATAACCAGGTCCACTAAAGGAAGGTTTGGGATTGATTTTGGTCAGTCCCAACAGTTTAGGAATTCGGTGCCAAAAGGTCCAAAATTAAACTTTGTTTGATTTCATCAAAAATTAAATTATTGGGGTTCTTTGATATGCTGAATCTAACCATGTATTTAGATATTTGATATTTGGGCCCCGTTTTCAAATTGGTCCACACTGAGGTCTGAAGGGTCCAAAATTAAACTTTATTTGATTTCATCAAACATTGAATTATTGGGGTTCTTTGATATGCTGAATCTAACCATGTATTTAGATTTTGGATATTGGACCCATACCCGCCGACTGTCACTATTTGCGGGGGATTTTCCCCATAGAGGCTCCCAAGTGGAAATTTTGTAAGAGCAATTTTGTCCACTATTTTAAAGAAAACTATTAATTTAACAATGGTTATGAGCTTGTTAAAGCACGAAGAAACCAAAAACCATATTAGAATATATTTGAAGTCCCCTTTGAAGGTTTTGTAGGACTATAAGAACCATCTTTCACGTAAAACCCCCATGGGCATTTTGAAAAGTTGGCAGGTATGTGGACCATAAAGATAAAAGTCCAATTTAAAAACATTAAGTTCTTAGACCATATTCATTTTGTGTCAGAAACCTATGCTGTGTCAACTTTTTAATCACAATCCAAATTCAGAGCTGTATCAAGCTTGCATGTTGTGTCCAAACTTGCCCAATCTGTTCATAGTTCGCCCTCCGCGGTCGTATCAAGCTGCGCCCTGTGGAGTATTTTATTTTTAATTATTATTAAATGCAGATCTTCTCAAGTTATACCAATTAACATATAAGTTTGTTAAAACTAAGTTAACGTTATTTTTATATTGAAATAGGAAGGAAAAGGATACTTGAACTTTGTTTACCTTAATTCAATCTCCGTGATACATCAGCATTTTAAAAGTAACTATACACTACCAACAGGTCGGTTAATTAAACATGTTTAAGAGACAATTTCTTGTAAATCAATTTGTAGATGAACCAACAATTTTTTGAAATTATCCAGTTTAACATGTGTATTTTATGATACATACATGTACATAGACATATAAGTGTACATCTAGTTGACTTGACTTGCTTCTGGCATAGTAATAGTGAATGAAATTTCAAATTATAAAGATTTATTGAATTGCAATGGCGTGTAACGATGAAGGAGGGGCACAGGTCCTGAAAACTTGTGATCTATGTGAAAAAGACACGGATATCAGATACAAATGCATGGATTGCAATAAGTTTTTATGTGAAAGGTGTAAAGGAATACATAAAAATGTACCTACACTGTCATTGCATGATATTTGTGACTTGAAATCGGAGCTTTTATGTCGGGTAAATACAAAAGTGAGAATGGATAATATACCATGTAATTATCACAAGAAATTTCAATGTATGTTTTGCAAAGATTGTGAAGTTCTGGTTTGTTCTGAATGTATTTCTAATTCCCATCAAAAACATTGTTTGGAATCTCTTGAAAAGACATGTGAAGAAAAACTAAGCAAACTTGAGCGATATAAAGCTAAAATAGAAAAAGATGTTACTTGTCTACAAAAGTCATATGGTGATTTCGCCATCGCAAAAACTGAATGGGAAAACAGTTTAGACGACATCAGAAGTAAGATTAATGACAAAGAAGGTGAACTAAAGGAAGCTGTGACAAAATATGCAGCTAAGATGAGAGATGATGTAACAGAGAAAAAACGGGACGGAATTGAGGATATGTTGCTAAAACAAAAGAGGTGTGAAAATGTGGAGCATATATTGAATTGCAAACTAGAAATATTAAATTCCATGCAATCATCTGCTGGAGGAGAAATTTTTGAATTTGAACAGAAAGTTTTGAACTATCAAATGCCATGTGTAAGTGAGAGTATCATCTTGAGAAAGAACATAAAATATCTTGAAAGATCAACATCTGAGGAAACAATATCGACATTGTTTGGATCAATGATCCTTCTGGGTGTACCTTATACGATGAATATCACAATCGATAGAAGTTTAAACACCAATTTTAGTAATATTGAAAATTTAGTCGTGTCTGAAGGTGAAACTGCATGGGTTAGTACATTTGAAAACAACAAAGCTTCCGTTCAGAAAATGCATTTGACAGATGTCTTTGGAACGGTGAAGCAACTCGACTTGCATGCTTTTGACGTGGCTTTTTCTGCAAACAATGACCTAATAATTTCCATTGAGTCAACATCAGAGATTGTGCGTGTTTCTTTAAATTGTGAGCTTCAGTCGATTCTAGATTTGTCTCCCTTCTTAGTAAAAGCAGTTCATGTGGCTAAAAATGGCGACTTTTATATCGGTGTACGAGAAAGCGGAGACCCTTTTGAAATAACAGAATCAAGCTGCAGAAAAGTTCTGGTATACAAAAGTTCAGATGGAAAACAAACGTCTCTTACGTCAAATGTCTCTTACGAATATGACCAGAGCAAGCAGAGACTATTTACTAGTCCGTGCAGAATAACTACACTATCTGACGGAGATTTAATCATTGTCGGTGATTGGATAACTCATATCGAAGGAAGGTTGGTTGCTCTTAACCGTAATGGTGATCTGGAATGGACATACAATGGGAATTCTAAAGTAAACTCGGACACAAGTAAATTTAGACCCTACGACATTGTATCATCACCGGAAGGATACATAGTTGTTGCCGACAAAAATAATCATGCGCTTCACCTATTGAATGGCGCTGGGGAATTAATTGCCTGCAAACTTGTGGATGAGATAGGAATAACGTTACCAAAAGCGCTTTGTTTTGACTTTTGGGGATACCTTTGGATTGGATGTTCTACCTTCCCAGAAGACAAATCTGGCGCCAATATCTACGCTGTTAAATTGGGTATCTAATATAACTATGTAATAAACCATCGATCATAACCACCAATACTTTTTATATGTTTGTGTACATGTAATAATTAAATAACGGTCAAGAATTTCCGTTATTTTTGTTTGTTTCAAAAGGTCATTTCGACAACTTTAAACCAATTAGTTCTTCACTTTATTAACAAATAAAGAACTCGACATGGCAAAGTTATGCTTTTTTATTATTGAAGATGTCTTTTACGATTTTATTGCGTGGCTAACTTGTCTTATTGACCTTTGTCCCAAGCACCTTTTATTAATACTAACATTAATATTGACTTAAACACGTACTTGACATGGCTATGAACCAAAATTAGAAAGATATGTAAAAGCTTTAAGCTTCTTTCGAAGATGTTATGTTGTTGCTTAAGAATAAGAAAATAACAATAAGATAACTAAAATCATCGCTTTTGTCATAGATCTGGGATTCTGTTGTCCATGATCATAAAATTTAGAAAAGGACATATATATGTAATATACTTTGTACCTTTCCTAACAAAAGCAGAGAATTTATGGATAAGAGGAAAAGGTACTGCAATGCTATACGGTTGTAATGATAACATCAAAGGTGTAAAAAAAAATACGTCTAGTCCAGCCAGCAATGATATAAATAATGAATTAATTCAACACTAGATTAAGATCCAAGCTTGGTCATGGTCGAACACATTATCAGTGTTCTAACGTCATTTTCTGAAATAAGTTATATCAAAACTTTCCAATTTCAACCTTTCACACCACTATACCACTTAAAAAAATAAAAACACGTTTCGAAGAAATAATTCACAATGCTTTTCCTCCATAAAAAGGTACTAAAGGCTACACATTTATTGTTTTGGGATATAATTCTACATCCAATTTTTTAAATGAGCCAGAAAATAAAACATGCTATACACAAGAACAAGTGATTAGTAGGCTGTAGTTTCTCATTTACAACATATTTGTTGAATTTGGATGTAGAATTTTCCGGCAGGTTGTCGGCATTCCTATGGGAACCATCTATGTACCTCTGCTGGGAGGCATTTTCTTACAGTCTTATGAAGTTCAGACACTTGTAGGAAAACAAGAAGATCAAAGAAGCTATAAAAAAGAAGATGTGGTATGATTGCCAATGAGACAAAAGACCAAAATGACACAGACATTAACAACTATAGGTCACCGTACGGCCTTCAACAATGAGCAAAGCCCATACCGCATAGTCAGCTATAAAAGGCCCCGATAAGACAATGTAAAACAATCCAAACGAGAAAACTAACGGCCTTAAATATGTTTAAAAAAAAAATGAACGAAAAACAAATATGTAAAACGTAAACAAACGACAACAAATGAATTACAGGCCTGACTTGGGACAGGCACATACATAAATAATGTGGCGGGGTTAAACATGTTAGCGGGATCCCAACCCTCCCCCTAACCTGGGACAGTGGTATAACAGTACAACATAAGAACGAACTATAAAAATCAGTTGAAAAAGGCTTACTCATCAGATGAACTAGATTATTTAACTTCACATACAGGTATATCGGTGATGTTCTTTCTATCAAATATCCAAACCTTTTTTTATTGGTTCCCATTAATATATCCTCTTGAAGTAGAGATTGAAGAAACCACAGATATAGCTTCATCCGCATCATGTTTAGACATGTACCTCGAATTTGACAACCTCAGTACTAGAATTTACGAAATAGAGAAGATTGCAATTTGGAATTTTAAAATTTTCACACCTTAGCAGCTATAAACCATATTCACTTGGGTATGAAGTATACAATTTTCAAATCATCTGATGTCTAAGACTTCGCATCTGCTACTCATGCTTTGTGTAACGTCATCCGTGTCTGGGCAAAACAATAAACGAGTCTGGTGTTGTCAAAGAACGTCTCGTCCGTTTTCGCAAAATATTCTATCGGACAGTACTAAGATCTAATAGATAATTAGTCAGTGTTTACTTCACAAGTAATACAAGATGATCTTGAGATTATAGGTTCTGACATTGTGCATCTTTTTATTATCTTTTCTTTCCCCAATATTTGACCTTATGCTTTTATATTCTTTTGGTGTTATAACTTCTGACGTGACTCGGTCTGTTTAGATTTTTCATCCAATTTCGTCAATACGTGGAAGGTTTAGTTAGATAGCTTATAACCGGGTTTAATCCTCTATTTCTTCTGAAATTCCTGTACCAAGTCAGAAATGTAGCAGTTGTTTTTCGATTGTTTCGTTGATTGAATTAGTCTTGGAGTTCGTTGTTTTTGTTATACTTTTATGCTGCCGAAATTAACACAAAGGAAATTGATTTAAATCACATATAGAGGTATTCCAGTAACAGTGTGACAACTGCAATATACTTATGTTGGTAATAATACTGAATCATTTACCTCTAATTTGTTTGTTATCGGCTATCAATAACAATGATTTTACGCTCACTTAGACTGTCAGATGCCTTCCAGAATAAAAGAGTAAAATTCATGCATGTGCATAAGAAAAGTATTCAACTTAAATACAACACACAATGTTTAGTCATCTGCTAGTTATTCGTATTATTTGATGTATTCGTTTATATCTTTGGCAATCCGACAGTCTAAATGTCTTAAACAAGAAATGTTCTCGTCCACATTATTATGAAAACGATTCTTAACGGTAATAACTGTCTTTTCCTAGATATAGTTATTTTAGGTTTACACAGGAAAGTCTACACTAAAATTTTGTGGCAAGAGTAAATTCACATTGAATATCTAACCATCGAGGGACGTTAACCACCGTCTAACTCCCTGCGGCAACATGCCGGTATATCTCAGTCTCTCTTGTTTTCGATCGAGCCGAACAGATAAAGGAAAGGGAACCAGTTCAGATGTCACATTAGACATGCAACCACTGATGAAGTCCAAATTGTCAATCTTTGGACAGACATATGGATATGTTGCGGGATTAACGCTACGGAGCAGAGCAAGTTTATCCAACATAGATCAATATTCTCCCTTTTGAATATGTGTTATTCAAAAATAAGCAATCAATAAAAATCAGCTAAGGAATATTGCTCGACTTGAATATATGAATTAACGTTGGCAAGATAGATCAGAAAAAAACACAAAATGATATATATTAGTGCATTTCAGAAAGTTCAAATGTCTACTGAAAGCAAGTCGCTGATTAATTAAGTAATCAACACTAACTTCCTACATTAAATATCCTGTCCGGATGAAAATTAATTAAAAAAAGGTCTCATATTAACGACTCAGTGACATACAAAATTGTCGAAAAATCTTTTTACTGACTAAATCAAAATATGCAAACTAGTTTGTATCCTAAAAATATGCAAACTAATTTGTATCCTAAAAATATCAGACGCATTTAAAACCAAGTACTTATAGTATTTTTGAATACTCCATTTTTTAAAAGCCCAAACAGAATAAGTTGTTGGACTATTTCCAGTCCCGTTGGCTTTATGAGACCATAGATTTAATACCTATGGGTATTACATCTATGATGAGACACTATAACCATAGATGTATTACATCTATGCTATATAAACCGAAATCAAATTCTTGTATAGAGATTTACAAATCTCTATATAGTTTCAATGAAAGTAAAATGTCTTTACTAGTACTAGTTGTGATACCATTAATCTAGATGATATCTTTTCTACAATCATCCAAGATTTTCGATGTTTATTACAAGGCATTTTTTATAGCGCATTATATAAAACTTCAATTACTCTAAGCGCTTTACATGTTAAAACAAAAGTACACAAGTTCGTACATACACGAAATTACAAAGTTAAAAATAGACCAAAATATTTTTAAAAGCATATAACATCAAATCAACTATAAAAAATTAAAAAGACTCTAGAATATATTTGCAAATGAAACCATTAATAAAGTCAACATTATGAATGGTGGATGTCCTGTTTTGATAACGAGGCCGATTTTTCGATCGTTTTAGTGCATTTTCTTCATTGGCATTATGATGCTCTGTAGCATCTTTCTTACGAAGTTAAACATGTTAAAATTATTCAGTTGGAGATAATTTTACCCCCAAAAAAATTAAGTTGCCCCCCCCCCCCTTTAAACCCTGGCAATAACTGAAAATAAATGTGTTCAGACATTATTAAACGCGATTTTTAGACGAATTAATATACATAAACAGAAGTTCATTAAAATTGTATTATAGTTATAGGACACATTAGTTAGATATGAGGTTCTGTCAGGGGGTCTTCACTCCTGTATTCTGTATTATTTTTTTAGACCAATTCTCTCTTTTTAGATATGAGAAAAACTATTCGGAATGACAAAGATAAGAGAACACCGTTAGACAATAATTTAACTACATGATGTGTGTATATACATGTTAATTACGTAAATATTTCACTGAGAGGTCGTGTATATTGTGTACATGAGGATGCAAAATAAAGTTATGCAACATGTAACCGATGATGACTCACGACCACTCACCAAATCTAAATTTATAGTTATTTAAACGTGTGATGTGTATTACTATATTCTATAATAAAAGAAACAGTTTATATTTAAACAGAATATATTTTGTTGTTATTTTACTCTGATTCAACTTTATCTTTTCTTTTCCGATTGAATATTTTTAAATGGAGATAAATTATTTAGGTCAGTAAATAACCAGAAATATTGATGGTTTTGAGATGCGCCCTTTAGTTAAGCGGTTTATTTATAGCACATCACACAAGGAACGTAAAGAGACAGCATGGCATCTCTTGTTGAAATAGAAACGCCGAACTCGTCTGCAAAACCTTGTGAACTCTGTGAACAAGAATCAATATTGCAGTTTAAGTGCGTAGAATGTGAAAAGGTTATTTGTGATAGATGTAAAGGAATACACGCTAAAGTTCCGGTCTTATCAAACCACCTAATTATCAACATTGAAAAACAATTCGTACCTCAACACATGATTCAGAAAGTACAACTGTACTCTATGCCATGTGACAACCATACCAAGAAGTTTCATTGTCTGTTCTGTCGGACTTGCAACAGACTTGTATGTCCGGACTGTGTCTCTAGTATCCATACGAAGCATGAATTCGAACCATTGGAAAAAGCTTGTGAGAATAAACTTAGCGAACTCTCAGCATTTGACTCATTTATGGAAGAAAAAGTTTATAAATTGAGAAAAATAAATAAAAATTTCAAAAAGAAGAAGGAAACATGGGAATGTGAGATAGATCAAGTTAAAAAATATATTGATGAAAATGAACGTGAAATAAAGGAGGCAGTCACTAAGTACGCGAAAGAACTGCGTGAAAATGTAGAAGAGAAAAGAAAAAACAGAAACCAGGAATTCGATGAGAGGGAACAGAACAATTGTGAACAAGAAGCCCTTTTTACTGATTTCCGAGGAAAGATAAAGAAAGCATTAGAATCAGACCAAGGGTATGACATTTTCAATACGGTTTCTGAAAAAGAAAAGCTGAATACTTTGATTGATAATACCAAGATGCCAACAGAGATTATTGACCTTCCTAAACCAAAGTTATCCCCCAAGAGAATGGCTGTTATATTTGGAGAGATCAATCATTTTTCGGTTCCAGCCTATGTAGCCGTTAAACATGATTGTAACTACACCATCAATGTACAAGGTATAGATAAAATGAGGATGTGTACCGATGGAAGTTATTGGGCGTCAGTATATAACAATGACAAAGACGATTCTTATTTGATTAAAAGTACTCTTTCAAAAGTCATAAATTGGTGTAAAACTGTCGAAGTAAATGTTTTCGATTTGGCATTAACAACAGATGACACTGTCATTGCCTCCGTCCATATGACCCCAGAGGTCAAACGCATTGGGAAAAATGGTAGATTGGAAGAATTCATCAACGTTGCGCCTCTTATTACACGAGGAATTCATGTCAACAAAAAAAACGAGATCATACTTGGAGTTCGAGACAATGGTGACCCTTTTCAGATTACAGAAGAAAGTTGTCGAAAAATTCTTATATTTGGAATGGATGGAAATCAGAAAGAATCGTACGAATTCGACAAAAAGAAGACGAGACTGGTTACCATTCCTGTAAGGATATGCACTGATGTAAATGGTGATATAATAGTCATAGATTCTATGACGAAGGACACAAAAAGGGTTTTATCGATAAGAAGACGCGCAGGGGAAATCAAGTGGACCTACGAAGGAGAATTTGATTTTAAACAAAAAAAAGCTTTCGATCCTAATGATATAACATCAACTCAAACTGGATACCTCGTCTTATCTGAGGTTATCTCCCATAGAATATACTTACTGTCACTAGGTGGAGATTTTCTTACCTTCTGTGATTTGAGGACAATGGGCATTGTATTACCTAGAGCATTAGCTATAGACTCAAAAGGATTTCTATGGGTGGGTTGTGCGAACGACAGGATGAACAAGGACTTTGCAAAAAAACACAAATTGCCCAATTTAACCTGTTTGAAATTGGAAATCTCTGATGTCTAGCCTTGTCCTGGTGTTTGTATGTACAGAAACTTTACAGTGATATATTTTACAATTACCAATGTTCAATAGATAGAACGATGACGTTTCATTTTAAATTCGTGACAACTAAGCACAAGAGTGTCTACAAGCAATTTGCATTATTCCGTTTTGTTTAACGTTTAAAATTATAGAGTAATAAACGGACAGTTTTAAAACAGTTCTGACTTTTTTAATATATATTTCTAAGGCCCATGTTTGTCCAGCATGTCTTAAGACTCGAGTCTGTGAGGAGACTGAGGTGTGTCAGCCATCCCGTAGGTCCTTTTGATATGTCACTTTTATTCACTATATATATAAGTGACAAATTTCACATATATATATATATATGAATGCGCTCAGTGGAAATTCAACATTTCAAATATTCGACCAGTGTCATTCAACGTATTTCGCTTAAACTACAAGATTTGACCGCTTCTTCCAACAATAAAATTTCTACTAAATAACCAACAGTTCTGAAAGTAGCGTAAAACACTTACCAATGAAACGTCAACCGATCGAGCTACCAACCAAATCAATGTTTTCTACTCATCAATTTAGTAAAGCTCTAAAGCAGCAAACTCCAATTATCGGGCAGGCAAAGTTTGCTTAGTTCCTGGGTTCTTGTTACTCCTTTGTTGTGCTTTTCTTTTTATGAAAGAGAGAGGGGCATCGATAACTTAGGTTTAGCACCTTTTTATGCTCCATTTATGGGCTTTATGTTTCTGTTCTGTGCGTCCGTTCGTTCGTCCGTCTGTCCGTTCGTCCGTCTGTCCGTTTGTCCCGCTTCAGGTTAAAGTTTTTGGTCGAGGTAGTTTTTGATGAAGTTGACGTGCAATCAACTTTAAAACGTAGTACACATGTTCCTTATGATATCATCTTTCTAATTTGAACGCCAAATTCGAGTTGCTACCCCAATGTCATGATCCACTGAACATGGAAATGATAGTGGATGGACACATTCTTGTTGAAATTTAAATCGTCTTGCTTTCAAGCTATTAACGTGGCATCACTATCATTTTGTCAATCCATTCGTCCTTCGCTGGACATTTTATATTATCGTCATCTTCTCTGAGACCATTCTAACTTTTGACAGAAATTATAAAGCATCGTAAGTCCTTTTTAGCTCACCTGGCCCAAAGGGCAAAGTGAGCTTTTCTCGCCCGTCGTCGTAGTCGTTAACTTTTACAAAAATCTTCTCCTCTGAAACTACTATAGGCCAAATTTAACCAAACTTGGCCATAATCATCATTGGGGTTTCTAGTTTAAAAAATGTGTCCGGTGACCCGGCCAACCAACCAAGATGGCCGTCATGGCTTAAAATAGAACATAGGGGTAAAATGTAGATTTTGGCTTATAACTTTGTAACCAAAGCATTTAGAGAAAATCTGACATGGGTAAAATTGTTTATCAAGTCAATATCTGCCCTGAAATTTTCAGATGATTCAGACAACCGGTTGTTGGGTTGCTGCCCCTGAATTTGTAATTTTAAGGAAATTTTGCTGTTTTTGGTTATTATCTTAAATATTATTATAGATAGAGAGAATCTGTAAACAGCAATTATGTTCAGCAAAGTAAGATCTACAAATAAGTCAACATCACCAAAATGGTCAGTTGACTCCTTATGGAGTTATTGCCCTTTAAAGTCCCTTTTTACCAATTTTCGTAAATTTTTGTAATCTTTTACAAAAATCTTCTACTCTGAAACTACTGCGCCAAATTTAACCGGTTTCTAGTTAAAAAAATGTGTGCGGTGACTAAGTCACCATGGCTAAAAATAGAACATAGGGGTAAAATGTAGATTTTGGCTTATAACTCTGAAACCAAAGCATTTACAGCAAATCTGACATCCTTTTATCAAGTCAATATTTATCTCCCCTGAAATATTCAGATGAATTGGACAACTGGTTTGTTGGGTTGCTGCCCCCCAATTGATAATTTTTACAGAAATTTTGCGGTTTTTAACCGGATTTTTGTGACAAAAATGTCGGTTATTGATTTGGGGATGTACGGCGGGCGGGCGGGCGGGCGGGCGGGCGGTTGGGCTGTCGGGCGGGCGGGCGGCAATCAAATGTTGTCCGTGCATTAACTCATGAACCGTTCAACCAAAGCTTTTAAAATTTTAATATGTTATTCCTGACAACTATACGAAGGTCAAGTTCAATAATGGCGATTTTGACTTTTACCGTTCAGGAGTTATGGTTCTTGAAAGATTGAAAAATGGAGTTGTCCGTGCATTTACGCATGAACTGTTCTACCAAAGCTTCCCAAATTTTAATATGTTGTTACTAATGAAAGAATGGTGGTCAAGTTCAATAATGACGCATTTGACTTTTACCGTTCAGGAGTTATGGTTCTTGAAAGATTGAAAAATGGAGTTTCCAGTCGTGTCCGTGCATTTATGCATGAACTGTTTTACCAAAGCTTCCGAAATTTTAATATGCTGTTACTGATGACAAAATGGAGGTCAAGTTCAATAATGATGATTTTGACTTTTACCGTTCAGGAGTTATGGTTCTTGAAAGATTGAAAAATGGTTTTTCCCGTCGTGTCCGTGCATTTTCTCATGAACCATTCAACCAAAGCTTTTGAAATTTTAATATGTTGTTACTGATGACAAAATAGAGGTCAAGTTCAATAATGACGATATTGACTTTTACCGTTCAGGAGTTATGGTTCTTGAAAGATCGTAAAATGGCGTTTCCATTCAGGTTGTTGCATTTACTCATGAACCATTCAATCTAAGCTTTTCAAATTTTAATATGTTGATACTGATGACAAAATGGAGGTCAAATTTGATATTGACGATTTTCACTTTCACCATTCATCAGTAATGGTTCTTGTGATATTGCCAGGACACAAATAAATGTTAATAAATCCGGTTTGCTGTCGTTGTGACAGCCTCTTGTTTGGTTATCATCTTGAATATTATTATAGATAGAGATATACTGTAAAGAGCAATAATGTTCAGCAAAGTATAAGATCTTCAAGTAAGTCAACATGACCTAAATGGTCAGTTGACCCCTTAAGGAGTTATTGCCCTTTATAGTCAATTTTTAACAGTTATCATTAATTTGGTATTTTTTTGTAAATTATTACAAAATATTTTCCTCTGTAACTAAAGGGCCAAGTTTATAATAGATATTTTCATAAGAGGGGGCCCACTGACTGCCTAAAAGGGGGGGGGGCGATTTCGTCACGCTTCAGTGATTCCCTATATAACCAACCAACATTTTTTCTGAAAAAGGGGGACCCGGGCCCCCCTTAAATCCGCCTCTGTAGTCTATCCTTAATTCAATTTGCTAAAAGTTTTGTTCACCAATGAAAAGATCGCTTTCTGGACGAGTTGGAAAAGACAGTTACTGCAGACCTTGCTGAGATTTTGCAAACGTCCTCTGGCTTGATTTCAAACCTTTAATGGAAATAGACTTATTCGGAAAGAATATAGTTACGATACTGTTGTGAGGTCATTAAGGATTGCATATATTTCGGTATTGATATTGATTCACTCATATTGTATGCATCGGAAATAAACACATTTTTCTAAAATCAGTTGTTATGATGCAGACATAATCTTTCAATCAGTTTAAATGAGGTCTGAAGCTGGCATGTCAGTCCTTTGTTAATTTATTTATCTTTGTCATTTTTCTTGGTTTCTTTTGTTGCCTATTCTGACATCGGACTCTGACTTTTTTCAAACTGAGTTTTACTGTGCGTATTGCTATGTGTTTCTTTAGAATTCTACATTGGCTAGAGATATAAAGGAGGGGAGTTGAGATCTCAGAAAACATGTTTAATTAACCCCGCCGCATTTTCAGTTGCGCCTGTCTCAAGTCAGGAGCCTCTGTCCTTTGTAATTGTATGTTTTTTTGTTTGTTTCGTTTTTTTTTATTTTAGTTCATTTTATATGTTTTGGAGTTGAGTGTGACGTCCATTTTCAATGAACTAGAACACAATTTTATTTAGGGGCTAGCTGACGACCACCTCCGGGTGCGGGATTTTCTGGCTATGTTGAAGACCCGTTGGTTGCCTTCGGCTGTTTTCTTCTCTTTGGTCGGGTTGTTGTCTCTTTGACATATTCCCCGTTTCCATTCTCAATCTTATAAATATCTCGAGGAGCGGATGCAGGATTTTCAAAGGCATATAGGTTTTCTAATTTCCCAATTTGATGAAAATGACGCATCTTTTCCCAATAAAAAAGGGTAGAGGTAGTTTTGAAAAAAGCCAACAATATCACTGTAAAGATTCACTTGAGAATGAATTTACATATAGTTGGGATCCTGCTAACATATTTCATCCCGCCACATTCTCTATGTATGCGCCTGTCCCAAGTCAGGAGCCTGTAATTCAGTTATTGTCTGTTTATGTGTTACATATTTGTTTTTCATTCTCTTTTTTAACATAAATTAGGCCGCTGGGTTTTCTTGTATGAATTGTTTTACATTGTCATTTCATGACCTTTCACAGCTGACTATGCGGCATGGGCTTTGCTCATTGTTGAAGCCAGAAGGTCGTATGATAACCTAAAGTTGTTAATTTTTGTGTTATTTTGGTCTCTTGTGAAGAGTTGTCTCATTGGCAATTATACCACTTCTTCTTTTTTTTATATTTCCAATTGGTCATAAAGGTTTCCCTGAAATGATTGAAATTAAACTGGAGAGATGACTAGAATTTGAGATGGGCAGTTCAACAGTAAAATAACAATGTCTATCAATAAATGTGTCACTGGAAAATTGTTTCTCGATGATACTGTAAATTCAGAAATTAGAAAATTGAAAACAACACGTTTATTAATTTCTTGCATCTGAAGCGCTTTTTCTGGATTTTTCTTCATCAGGAACGTTCAAAGCCAAACATTTGAAATGCGAAGATGTAAAAGTACCACATGCAGTTACTTTTACGATTCTAGACCAAAATGCAATTAGAATTTTGAGATTTTGAGAAAAATCCAGGAATACAAATTTTTGAGGAATCACCAAATTCAGCTGGTCTACATTATTAACTCTGTCTCTCCATCTATAATTTCTATGCCATAAATTGGTATTACAATAACCAAATTACCCTTTCAAGAAATCAACAGATATGAGTTTTAAACCAGGACAGATACCCAAACAGTGATAATGTGTATTGCACGGTCTATTTACTGATATTTAGTGTACCCAACAAGAACTTGCTGGAAGAAAGATAAATCATTTCATGCTATAATTTTAGAGCCAAAATCAGACTGGTGCATTCAGAAATATTGCAAGTACTGTTACAACAAAGAAGCCTTGGAAGCTTATCAATCTATGTTAATAACTATCTGCAGATCACACAAACCAATTACAAGGTTTCTCTTTTTGAGCTAGCAAAAATGGCAAGGACTCGGATCTACCAGTAATACAAGTTTGTCAGTTTCTAACAGCTGTTAATGGATAACCCTAAGAACAGGAAATTACTTCATGTATTCAAGACTGCCAAACAATTACATAATTGTGTAACAGTAGCATTAAATCAAAACATTCAAAAAGAGGGACCGAAGATACCAGAGGGACATTCAAAAATAATTAATCGAAAAATAAATTGACAATGCCATGGTTAAAAAAAGAAAAAGACCAACAAACAATAGTACACAAAGCACAACATAGAAAACTAGAGACTTAACAACATAAATCCCACCAAAAACTAGGGTTGATCTCAAGTGCTCTGGAAGGGTAAGCAGATCCTGCTCCACATGTGGCACCTGTTTTACATCCTTGTCCTTTGGTCTCTGATTGGTAATGTAGTTGTCTCATATAAAGGCAATCATACCACATCACCTTACTTTTAAAAGTAGACACCAAAAACATAATAAGATTTATTTCTTTATTAAAATCTTTTAAATATTTAACAAAATAAAATATGTATAACATACAGAAAAAAAAGTTCTGAAAATAAAATCTGCACATTCAAATGATTTATAACTTAAATTATTTGAAGGTGGTTTACCCTTTCCATTGCACTTTCACCTGAAACAAACAAATATATCTACTTTTGATTATGAAGGTAGTCCTGAAGTTCTGTTATCGTTAAATGGTCTAAATCATAAGAAAACAAAATTGAATATATGATAATACAGTGTATCTGCTATCTGACAGTCCATTTTTTTTTTAATATCACTATCATGCTAAAAATCTAAATATTTCAATATGAAAAATAGAGAAGCCAATATCTAAGAATTATCATTGATTTTCTTTATGTGAAAACTAATAATAAATTCATTTCTAACTTAAAGGTGATTACAACTGTAAGGTATTATATTTGCAATGCTCATAATTCAATTTCAAATTAACTAATGAAACTTCTAAATATTCATTAAAACAACCAAACATGCTTTTTCAAAGATTAATACTAACTTAAAACATCTTTGAAAATTTCATATAATTTGGTTTTCAAATAGTATATTGCATTCATTTTAACCTTAATTTTTAACAGAAAAAATATACAAAACATACTCACATCATTATTTTAATTAATAAGTAATAAAACTTTAAGTATTTAAACTGTAAACAAACTTTGCTGATTACATTGTTATAGTTACCTGTTCAACCAAGATGTGGTCTGATTTTTATGACTGAAACTATAAAGAAGTTAAAAGTTAGAGAATGCATTTGTAGGACATGATAACATTAATTAAATAAAAAACATTTATAAAAGGAATTAATCTACATATTTTTGCTTTTAGTGTCATGGTCATGTATTTGGGTACTTTGGGTTTACAGGTTAGCATCCATTCATGTTGATAGAGAACGTTAAGGTGTCAGGTATTTGGGTACATTGGGTTTACAGGTTAGCATCCATTCATGTTGATAGAGAACGTTAAGGTGTCAGGTATTTGGGTACATTGGGTTTACAGGTTAGCATCCATTCATGTTGATAGAGAACGTTAAGGTGTCAGGTATTTGGGTACATTGGGTTTACAGGTTAGCATCCATTCATGTTGATAGAGAACGTTAAGCAACCAACAATCAATCAATGATAGCTGTATTGTGACCTTTAGAATACCTTATGTTGTTAGGTTGCTGTCTTTTTGGTGTCGCTACACTTATATTACTCATATACCTTGGTCATCATATGACCTCTTCTGCTTGAATGAAAAGGCATGAAAGAACGTCAATGATTTGGGGAAACACAGAAGAGGGTAGTAATGCCCTTTACCGTTAGCTGTCAAGCGTTCATTTTCGTCTACCGTTAACGTCAAATTGATTAAAAAATCAAACCATGATTTGTCAAAATATCTTAATTATGATTCGTCAAAAGTTTCAAATAATAATCATTACCTTTATTTTTTTTTTTTAAAATAACATGATTCCAGGGATCTCCATGGATGAAAATTGAACAATGTTGGAATTTTCACCATCACAAACCGTGTGTACGCCGTACAGCAAAGCGTGATCGAAAGTATAACATCCCTCCACATAAGGATTGGTGAACATGCTAATTCATTGCTTATTTAAATTATATTCATTTGAATTTTCATTGTAAATAGAAGTATAAATATTTTCAATACCTTCAAAGGCCAAGCCTCCATGCCCACCCCCCCCCCCCCCCTCGAGGATGATTAAAAGCTGTCATGAAGGTCCCCATGTAGTTTTCTTGCTATTTTTGGTAATTGTTATGGGGGTTAAAAATCATGATAGAGCTTATTTTTCACGGACACTTGTCAAATTCAGAAGCCATGAACACATTACCGGTATGGCTGATTTGCAGCAACAACAAAACAATTCGTACGGGTTATGTAAAAGGTTAAAGAAATTTGTAAAGCAAACGTTGACAAATGAAAAGGTTTTTAATTACTTTATCTAGCAAATTGATGCTATGCAACATGCATCCTTCCAGTCTGAATAGAAACCGGAAACGCGGATGTATCAATTTGATTGTAAACTACGAAATGAATTCGGAATTACGATACGACATTTCTTTACAGAAAATAAAAGTTTTTACTTTTTAACTTTTAAAGTTATTCTATATTATCGTTCCAATACAGCAGTACTTGAGTTATTTGCGATGAAATAATAATTACTGTTTTACGTCTTATTTTATACTTCTCAAAAAAGGGGGATGCTGATTGCGTAAGTCAAAATAAAAGCACGTGTTCGACTTCTTAAACTGTTTTCTTTGTAACTGGATTATTAATTTATTTATTTAATCTATATTATCATAGAATTTGCGGAAACTTGGTTGAATAATTCGACAGATGAATCGTTTATCTTCAGATAGTATTCTCCTGTCTGGTTTGTTGATCTACCTGTACAAGCTCAGGTACAAGTGATTAGCGATCTTACTCCGGATATCCCTCAGGCGTTAGAACTGTATTGGATTATAATATAAAAAAAGCCTGAGGGTTATGCAATTACATGCATTTGATTATAGTTGCTAAAAAAATGGAGTCGGGCTATAAAAACGATAACAATTTTGAACGATGGCGAAGGTCATTTGACGATGGCGCAAGACATTTGAACGATGGCGCAGGTCATTTGACGATGGCGCAAGACATTTGAACGATGGCGGAGCGCCATCGTTAAACAGGCCATGGAGATCCCTGGATTTGTCAAAACCAGTTGATTTTTTTATCGTCTGAAGAAAGTGTACATTTTATCGCCATGTATCACAAATTACCGTTAACATCATTTGGCAAGAATTTTCCCGTTATTAGTAATGAAGGTACCCCCATTACGACCATGGTTGTAAAAAAAGAACAGAGGATGAAACTAAAGAATCAATATTCATAAGAAGATCCATTATATATAAATTTTTATGATGTAAAAACACCTGCTTGTGTAGTTTCTGTAGTTGTTTTACTTTAAAATAATACATGTTACACATGTTAAAACTTATATCTTGTTAAAAACCAAATGGAAAAATACTTGCCTGCAATTTCATTCTTTTTAGCATTGTCAGACTTTTCCTTGTTTTCAGATAATATTGAAATAAAAGCTGGTAACTTCCTTTGCTTAAATGGCATATCAGACTCATCTGTAATCTCTTCCTCATGTTTTCTTTTCAATTGTAGTTTTTGTTGTGCATCTTTTTCTCTAAATTAAAAATGAAAAGTACATATTACCTGCAGTTGTAGATGTACCCGGTAGCTTAAATGAAATATGGAAGGAAGCTGCTAAAACTAGTGCTAGTGATAATCTAGAATTTGCTGTTGGATGAGACTTTTTGCTCGATATGTAAAGCTTAACTGTGACATAATTGAAAAAAAGGATTAAAAGTAAGAATTTAATTTGGGTTTGCATTGTAAACCAGATGCTCCACAGGGCACAGCTTTATACGACCGCAGAGGTTGAACCCTGAACGGTTGGGGCAAGTATGGACACAACATTCAAGCTGGATTCAGCTCTAAATTTGGATTGTGATTAAATAGTTGACACAGCCTAGGTTTCTGACACAGAATGATTGTGGTCTAATGAACTTAAAATTTTTTTTTTGCCTTTGAGCAATTCACTATGCTGTTGAATATTAATCCTCTCAAAATAATGTTTGAAGAAATTTTATTTTTTTTATGAAATCTGAAATGAGAAAAAAAAGTGAATATACATTGTATATTGTATAAAACAATGATTTAAGTTGATTCAACTACTATTCTGGACAAAGAAAGATAACTCCAATTGAAAATTTCTTGCTTTTGCACAATATTGTGCAATCAGATATTTCTTGCTATTGCGCAATACTGTGCAATTGAAAATACTTGCTATTGCGCAATACTGTGCAATTGAAGATATCTTGCTATTACACAATACTGTGCAATTGAAGATTTCTTGCTTTTGCTGAGTACTGTGCAATTGAAAATTTCTTGCTATTGCACAAAACTTAATATAACAATTTTGGATCCTGATTTGGACCAACTTGAAAACTGGGCCCATAATCAAAAATCCAAGTACATGTTTAGATTCAGTATATCAAAGAACCCCAAGGATTCAATTTTTGTTAAAATCAAACTAAGTTTAATTTTGGACCCTTTGGACCTTAATATAGACCAATTTGAAAACCGGACCAAAAATTAAGAATCTACATACACAGTTAGATTCAGCATATCAAAGAACCCCAATTATTCAATTTTTGATGAAATCAAACAAAGTTTAATTTTAGACCCTTTGGGCCCCTTATTCCTAAACTGTTGGGACCAGAACTCCCAAAATCAAACCCAACCTTCCTTTTATGGTCATAAACCTTGTGTTTAAATTTCATAGATTTCTATTTACTTATACTAAAGTTATGGTGAGAAAAACAAGAAAAATGCTTATTTGGGCCCCTTTTTGGCCCCTAATTCCTAAACAGTTGGGATCTCAACTCCCAAAATCAATCCCAACCTTCCTTTTGTGTTGATAAACCTTGTGTTTAAATTTCAATGATTTCTATTTACTTATACTAAAGTGATTGTGCAAAAACCAAGAATAATGCTTATTTGGGCCCTTTTTTGGCCCCTAATCCCTAAACAATTGGAACCAAAGGACCCAAAATCAATCCCAAGCTTCCTTTTGTGGTCATAAACCTTGTGTCAAAATATCATTGATTTCTATTTACTTAAACTAAAGTTATAGTGCGAAAACCTAGAAAATGCTTATTTGGGCCCTTTTTGGCCCCTAATTCCAAAACGGTTGGGACCAAAACTTCCAAAATTACTCCCAACCTTCTATTTACTTAAACTAAAGTTATAGTGCAAAAACCTAAGTATTCGGACGACGACGACGATGACGCCAACGTGATACCAATATACGACCAAAAAATTTTGCGGTCGTATAAAAATCCTAGTTCATTGAAATAAAAGTGAATAAAGCAATGTTCTTTTGCTTACCATATTGTGTGTTTGCTGTGCTATGTACAGATTTTATGTCATGGATGGATACCCCATATCCTTTGTTTTTCTATGCAATAAACCTAAAATGACTTACATAGTTTCTTTACCATCCAATGATACATTTCTTTGCTTTCTCTTGATATGTTTTAATTTACATGGCTTTACTTCTGAACAAACACCAGTTTTTGAATAAGATGGACAAGTTGTTGTGTGCTTCTTTGTGCACTAAAATGAAGAAGAAAAAAATCAATCCAGTTTTTTTTATTCATAAAACAGTATATAGATTTATATTGATTTGTCCAATATATAGGCTACATTTATTTTGGGCCAATATGGGAGATTTGGAATAATACCAGGGCCCATATGGAAAAGGACATGTTATAATCTATTTATCACTTAATTTATAAACACTTTTAACAATTAAAGATAATTTTATTCTTCTGTCTGGCAAGATCATGTTTTTTTGTCCTCCATTGAAATATCTTCGCTATTACAGAGCTCCCAAACAGTCAAATTTATAGTCCTTGAATATCATAATGTCAATGTCAGATTTTTCTTTTAGAACTGGTGTTCTTTATTTATTTAACAAATTCCGCTGTCATTTTTATCAAAGATCTTCATCTGTTATTCTTTTTCCGAAAGCTTTTGACATGCACAATAATTGCTTATGACATCATGACAGGAATATGACTAGGACAAATATGCGTTTCTTGCATTTGCAAAACTCAATGTTATCATAACAAATTTGTGTGTTTATTGCTATGTTTAGAAATATTATATATTTTTAAAATATGGTATTAAAAAAATTGTAGCAAATCTTTCGTTTCTCAATATACTGGGTATATTAAGACAGAAGCTATCCTCTTACCTTTTCTCCCAGATGACAAAATCCTTTGATAAAATCTTGGCAAACTTTAGCCGTTTTACTAACATTTACATGTAGATATGGACAGTCATCACGGTTACACACTCCTCGCAAGAAATAAGAACATGTTGGCATCTTCTCCTTGGCCACTTTATGAGAAAACAGACAATCATCAACTTTACAGGTTCCCCTTAAGAATCTAAATATAGAAAAAATATGAATTGACTGTTATTTATAGCCAAATACCATAAGACAAATAACTATAATTACTTTTAACTATAACATCTGAATTTATTAGTGTCTTTTTCCTTGCTATTTCACAATGATGTATCCTCTATGAATAATTGTGTCTCATTCATAGTGAACCTTATACCAACACAATCACTCTGTGTGAAATCTGTGGATCATGTATGTATGTATGTTATGACGATTATCTCCCCTTTATACTTCATTAAATACTAGTGTTGTCAACGGTTAACCGGTTAACCGGTTGAAGGACCGAATACCAAATACCAAAAACGCTAACCGGTTAACCGGACTTTTTTCAATTTTGATAAATTTGATATAAATTTGTATTGAAATCAATAAATAGTTATGTTTTATTTAAAAAATGTCGTCGTGGTAATTAATTTGACAGATCAATTGTCCAGTATGTTGATTGCTTTTGTTAATCCTAAAAATATAAAGTTAATTAGAGCTCAGGGCAGGATCTTAAAAAAACATAATTAGTACACATGTTTTTAACAGTAACTTTAAATCAGTAATGAGATTAAATTTTACTAATTACTTCATTATTTCGTTTTTGATCTAATATTGTGTAAACCTACATCTAAATGTGCAACCTCCGTAGTGCAAGGCTTAGTCTTACTTTAACCAAAATGTTAACTCAAAAATTGTGAAATGCAAACCACTGTGAATGTTCTCAATGTATATGTGATAGTACGAGTAACATGCTCAAAGAAACAAGCAAACAAAGTAAAGAAACGTGTCGTACGGAAACCTATAGTTGTTTATTTCTGTATCATTTTGGTCTATTGTGGAGAATTGTCTCATTGGCAATCATACCACATCTTCTTTTTAATAATTAATCATTTAAAATTGAAACGCTTCACCTTTTTTTCAGAGATAACAAGAGAAAAGGAAAGAATAATTGGTTTCAGACATAATCAATTCCAAGAGATCAAGAAGGTTTTTTTTATTTTTCAATCTGAAGTGGGTACAAACGCTATAGTTGATACGGTGTATTCGATTATTAAGAGACAAACTTCGCCAGGAATCCTCACAGACAAGCCTTATAATGCCAAAAGACAAACTTTAATTCCATAAGCGCAAATTTATGACTTTGATGAAAGGTTGTCAAATTGACACTCATACCACATCTTATCTATGTGGAGGGTACTATTGATAAGGCTTTCAAACACCAAATTAAACTACCGGTTAACCGGTTAATTGGTCGAACGATTATCCGGGTAACTGGTTAGGAAAAAGTGTACGATTTGACAACACTATTAAATACACAATCACACTTGCTTGAATCCCCTTTATAATCTCTTTTTTGTACTTATTCAAAAACAAAGCCACTGTGTTTTGATCATGTATGTGTGGACTAACATTTTCCCTTAATACTAACTCAGCACACACGCCACCCTACATTGACCATGTAAGCAGTTATCTCCCCTCTTTTTAATACTATAACATGAAGATGTGGTATGATTGGAATTGAAACTAAAATGAAGATGTGGTATGATTGCAAATGAGATTATGAGACAACTCTTCACAAGAGACCAAATGACACAGAAATTATCAGCTGACCTTGTACACACAGCTACTCTGTCTGGATCATGTACAAATGGACAGTTACTTCCCCTTTCACACTTTCCAAATCTGTTAAAGAACATGCAGCATTTCTTGGCTACTTTCTTCTTTGTATTGTCCTTCTTATACTTTGCTGCAGCAGTAAGGATACTTCTGTGTTTCATTCGGCTACAAAAGATATTGAGATTAAAATATAGTCTCTGAAATTATTGCATAACTAACAACGTTTCTATATACAAGAAAAAATATAAAATACATAAGTGTATAATGTAATCTGTAGCATGATTATCCAAGAACAAAAGTAACATAACAACTTTTTAAATTAAAGGTCTCCAGTACTTGCATTCAACATAATTATGTAGCTGCAAGATGATATGAACAGTACATAGTACAATATAGCTTAGCAAGTAACTGACACTATTCATCATATTTTGTTAGATATGAGACAAATTTGTGAATGACTGGAACAATAATCAAACTCCCTCTAATCCTGTTCCTTCGTGGAAAATCAGAACTCTTATATAGATTTTCGGGGTGTCCTTTCCATAATTTTCAATGATAATTACTGGTTTTTCATCTGTAACTCCTCCTAAACCAGTAATTCTTACTCATCTCAAGTCAATGTGCAAGGGATTTTTTTTTTTTACCATCTAAAATGACTTTGGGATTTTTTTCTGAATTGGAGTTGACCATGTCCATACAATTGATACTGTTAGGACAGGAAAAAAAACAAACTTGTATGAATTTATCTAAAGTATAGCTGGTTCAAATGGGTCCTTAGCATTTACAGGAGGAAATATCATTAATTTCTTATTCTAAGATCAAATTTCTGATGTGAAAATTTAGGAGAAAAGATACTTTTATACAAGACTATGCTTTTTGTTTGTTTTTTCTACATTGGCTAGAGTTATAGAGAAGGGTTGAGATTTGAAAAGACATGTTTAACCCTATCATATTGTTGTGCCTGTCCCAAGTCAGGAGCCTCTGGCCTTTGTTGGTCTTGTATGATTTCAAATTTTAGATTCTTGGGTATATTCTGGAGTTTAGTATGACGTCCATTATCACTGAACAAATATACATTTTTGTTTAGGGCCAGCTGTGGTACGCCTCCAGGTGCGGGAGTTTCTCGCTATTTTGAAGACTCTTTGGTGACCTTCGGCTGTTGTTTGCTCTTGGTCCGTTTATTGTCTCTTTGACACATTCCCCATTTCCATTCTCAGTTTTGTTATTATAAAGCAGGCTATGCACGATCAGACAATTTACCTAGCAATTGCTTTGGCTTTGTTAGAGCCAACTTGTTCCAATGTTCCAGGTTTTGTCTGGATATAAGTCATTCCACCTATATCAATTCTGTTCACAGAAGATTTGAAAGCTTGCCTTGAAATTTTATTATCTGTAAAATAAGTTATCTCAATTAAGCATAGATATTTTTTTGAATTCAAGTCTAGATATTTTATCAGCCTAGATATTTTCTCTGGATATGGGCCTAGATTTCTTTCTGTGGTTTTATTAGCTAGCTTCTTAAAGTAGTATGTATATGTAAGTTTTAAACCTACTTTCATAATCAGGTGCTACCTACTGATTTCTTGATTAAAGTAGTGGTCATCATCTTGGTATCTAGACTGTACAAGATTTCATTTCAATTGTGTTTTTAACTTTTACTAAATATTGCCTTAATTGGCAAAGGAGGCAGTTTGTGTTCACTCAAAACTGATTTAACCAAGCTACATTGTGTGCATGTACCACATTGAGCTATCTTGACCATGTGTCATGTGTATTGTTCATTGTTGTCTTTGTAAGTATGTTTTTTTTCTCTTGACAATTTTCATTTTTATTCTTGGTGTGGTCTTTTGATTAAAATATTCAGATACAATTGTGTCATTAATTATACCAGATTTAACAGGACTTGAATCCATCCTTTTCAAGGTTTTCCCTGAAGTATCCATCTGGAATTTGATTCCTCTGACTTTCACTATCTTCATTGCTGAGGTATTCATTTCTAAAAATAACAACATAATATTAAAAATTAATAGAGTCTGTAAACACTGGATGGTATAGACTAGCTTATTGGGCCTTGGGAACTTTAAATTAACCATTTCATTGTTTTAATTATTAGAAGGCAATACATGTTAAATTTAATACCATTATGGAAAAGGAAGAAAACTCCAATTTTCAATATTTTTCTAAAATTGACAACATTGATTTTTTAAGAACATGCATCTTACATGTTTTTGTACACAATTCCTGTAACTTTCTTGACAAGTATGGTTATACACATTCACATCATTTTGTAATTGAATATCTGTGTATTTAATTCATTGATAAATTCTTGAATATTCATGCATAGGATGTAAAGAATATTGTGTTCAATGCCATGTTTTGTTTTTCTCATCAGTAAAAATAAATTCTGGAAAAATAATAACTATTAAGCCTAACACATAAGAGCTTAAATTCTACAGATGTCTTTCCACATAAAAAAATGCTTTTTTTCCAATTCCTTATAAAACACCACCACACATACATTCAAATGTACCATCCATTCTCAATTGAGTGATGTTATGAATTTAAGAGACAAATTGAAAATTGATTTAACTCCTATTGTATTTGAATGCTTTTTTTCCAGACAAACCATTTTCTTTTCTTTTGTTAATGGTTAGATCATTTTAACTGAAGAGGACTTGTTTATATTACATACTTTTAACAACAATTTGATTATTGTTTGGGTTTTGTTGATTTGTCTTCACCAGACTGTGTCCACTTGATTTATATAACATTCCATTTATAACAACCATTTTGTTGTTATCTTTACTGCTCTGGATAGTATGTCTGAAAAGAAAAAAAAAGATTTACTGCTTTGTCAATTTCATTTTAATATCTTCTATCTGTTTGTACCAATAGTTACTTAACACAGATATTAAATACATTTGAGTTGGTGAATTTTTAAATGTTCATATTTAAAACCAGATTTACACTTCATGGCATATTTCACTCAAAATTATATAACATAGATATTTCAAAATGTCTGCCATCTTATATTAAAATAACTATACAATATGGGGGTTCTCATTGTCAAATGCTGTATGGTGAATGTTGTAAAATTTTAAACTATCGACAAAAAGGAAGAGCCTGCACAGCTGATGTAAAATCTGCTTACAAGCTACAATTCAATATTATCAAGCTCCTGATCAAATATAAAATCATTCATTCTATAAGAGGACAAGAAAAGTGTAACAACGTTTTCTACCCAAGGTATTTTGGCAATACAGATAAAAATAAACAGATTTATGTCCAAAGCTTATAGAAAAATAGAAATAACAACAGTAATAAAATAAACCTACACTTTCTTGTAATTTGTAGGACTGGTTGTTGTCATCTGTAGCCGTTTGAGTACATATCTTTTATTTATCAATAATGGACTTTTTGATGTATTTCCTTGACGACTGTATTTGTACATATTTCTGTCTGAACCTGTAAGAAAAATATAAATGTAATTGTTATTAAAAGGCTTGCGAATTTTCATGATTTTACCTGTAACATTTTTAGGAAATATATATCCTATGTAAAAGATTCTTTCCACTTCAAAAGAATATTGTAGCTATAATCATGTTTTTTCCTCTACTGCTCTATTTCTAGCTGATAATACATTTGTCATGTTTGTCATAGGCAAACCATTTTGTGTTACATTTTGTTGTCACAATAGGATATATGTGTGCATATATATGCAGTTCATTATAAAAAAAAAAAACTAAAAAAAACTTCCATGTAGCTACATGTATTATAGTCAAACATACTTTATATGTCGCTATATCGCTATTTGTCCGCCATAACGGGACACTCAAAAGTTACTATAAAATTTTGAGGTCATAACAGAAAATATCTGACACCACAATGGAAAAGTTATTGTTGTATGACATCAAAAGTTCAAGCGGGACAGATTCTCAGGTTAATCTGGAATAGCAATAAGGTGTATAGTTGTACTTATGCATTTTAAACTTCAACTAAAAAATAATGTCAGTTTTCTATGGTGCCAAGGTTGACCTTTATCATGTATATGAATATGTTTTTTTAAATGGGACTAACTTACTCATTCACTCACACATTTTTCACAGTAGTTATTTATTTAAACTGATTACCATGTATTTAGTTCTTACCCAATCTGTATTTGGATGTCCAGTTCCTTCCCTTATTTGGTATAGAATGGATCCATTGATTATAGTTGTTATATTTTGGTTTATTTCTGCTAATGCCATGGTAACCATTCCCATGGTAACTAATCCTGCTTGAATCTTTCTTTCTTCTGTGTGAACTGGATCCATAAAACTGGTTCCTTGGTTGATGCCATGAATTTCCTGAAGATTTATGATACCATCCAGAATACCATTGACCACTTTCACCTCCAGCAGTACTTGTGACAGTGGACATGTCATTAAATATAAATTGAGACTTGAATACTGGTTTCTTTTTATTTGCTGTTATTTTCAGTGTTGAACTTTTATTAGGACCAATCTTTCTCAATTTGTACTTGGACTTTATAATGTTGGATGCAACTTGTGTATTGCTATTTGTAAAAGTACAATGATTCATTATTTCTTTCTGTGAATTTTCTTTTCTTAATTTGAATTTTGATTTAAAAACTACAGGACTTTGATTTCCTCCCATTGATGTTTGATGGCTGTGAGATAATGATAATTTATTGCTGCAAGATGTTGAAGAACTAACTTTTTGAAGTTTGTATTTTGATTTTATAATGTTTGTTGTTTGAGACCTTAATGACTTCAATAAAACATTTCCTGGGTTGAAAGACTCTGGTAACACATTTCCTGAGCTGTATTTTGAATCAATGGATACTTGGTGATGTTTTGGCTTGATGGGAGGTGCAGTTTCAGACATATTTTTCCTCAGTTTATATTTTGATTTAAATGGCACTTTTGAAGTCTCCATGTTTTTCACATAAGACTCACTGACACCAGTTTTGGACGGCAAAGTATAACAAGTAACTGAAGTTTCCACAGGCAAACTTTTCTGCAATGAAAATCTTGACTTATATGTAAAACTATCAGCAGTATTTGAATCACTTTTTCTACAAGCAGACTCTGAATTTAAACCTGACAAATGATGTACGACTTTATCTGTAGAATAAGTGTTAACAGAATTTTTCTGCTGACTTTGAATAGTGCCAGATGTGTCATTTGTGAAATCCTTGGTAAGTTCAGTTTTTACTCCATTTTTGACAACTATATTATGCTTTACTGTATTTGTAGTTTTCCGTGGATTGCTAATGTCTGATTTGAATAATAACTGCCTTTTTAATGCTGAAATTTTATCTGATGTTTCGGACAGCTTCCTATTTAATACCTCCATCATCTCTTTCTTTGAAGGTGAAATTTCAGAACTACTTGATTTCGTTCTTGTTTGTTTTCCGTCAGGTATTTGACTTACTGCTGCCGACTTCTTAGATTTGCCAATTTCTTTTGATTCATCTGTACTTTTCACTGTATCAATACTTCCTTGATATGACTTAGAATATTGAAAATTTGGTTTCACAAAATGACTTCTGGTGATATCACTTAACTTTGTTTCTGAAGATTTCAAATCACTTATACTGTCACTGCACAATCTGGTTGATGCTATTTCTGCCTTATTATTTGGTGGGTGTGTCTGCACTAATGTTTGATTTTTAGACCTATTCATAAAGGGGTGTTTTCTTAGTCTTTGTAAAACACATCCATTTTGAGGTAAGCTGCTTGTATCTCTATTATCTGCCACCAAATTTTCAGTTTCCTTTTGGTTTGGTAATTTTTTATCTAATGGTACTGAGTAAGACCTTTTCAACATTTCATTTTTCAATCTGGTATTTTCCTCACAAGAATTTTTTACTAGAGCAGGCTTTGAGATTTTATTAGATACTGGTATGTGGTTGTCTGATTTGTGAGATCTTAATTCCAATTTTTGAGAGGACTGATTACCATGATTACTGGAATGATTTGCTGCTTTTTGAGAAGTTGATGGAATGCTCAAGGTTGGATGTTTTCCAATGTTTCCTGTGGAGGATCCATTTATTTCCTTATTATCTTGTGTACCAATTGTTGATGATCTATGAATCATTGTTTGATGCCAACATGGTTGAGATATAGTTTGATGCCGACATGGTTGAGATATAGTTTTCTTTTTAGCTACAGTGTAATCAATGTTTGTTTTCTTCCAGGAAAATTTAGAGGAATCCTTATCAGACTCTTTCCCTGAATTTCTGACATGCCCACTTTGCCTTCCATCTTTTTCATGTTTATATAACAGTTTACTTGCTGAGTTTGGTCCTACTTCACTATATTTTGATGATCCTGCAGTGGTATTTATCAAATCTAAGAAAAATGACAAAATACATATGAATTATACATGGATGTACCACGGTATGTGATTAAATGTTTAAATTATAAAATAATTGTCAAAAAACTCAATCAGAATTTCACAAAAAAATCAGATGCTCCATGTCCAAATTTAATCAGACTTTTCTTTTAGCACAACAAAATTCATGTACTTATCATTAATTTCGAGACGCTTCTGTCATGAAACTGTTTGGCCTTACGTCATTCCATTATACATGTTATACACCAGTTGGGCCTTGTTTGTTTTCGGTCCATTATATTTTTTATAATTGGTTAGTACTTAATTCTGTATATGAAATATATATGTGATTTAGACTTTTTTTAATATAGATGCAAAATACGGAAATTGTCACAGTCAGTATTTCAAGGTCTATTATATCTGACTATGTGGTATGGGTTTTGCTCATTGTTGACTGCCTTACAGTGACCTATAGTTAACTTCTATGTCATTTGGTCTCTTGTGGAGCATTGTTTCATTTGCAATCATACCATATCTTCATATTTGTGTCAGCTTTGGATTGTTAAAAACTCTTTATATTTTAACCAATTAACATGATAATTTTTTTGAAAACATAACCAATTGTAACTTAAAAGCTGAACATTGTGTACTAATCACACCAACTATAAAAAAAAATGGTAAGTGTTATCCCCAATCAACTCCTACATGTCCTAATTGAATTTAAAATACTGCTTATCTATTGTACATGTACATGTAGTTTAAATATACAGTACAATTTTCGCGAAAGCCATCCCAAACTCCATACACCGAGTTTTTTCCTGGTGTAAAACCAGGAAACTCCGACATCACTCCCTAAATTCTCGGAGAAATTTGGGAGTATTCTCTCCGACTTTCGCGTAAATCCGTTACCTTTTGTTTATTGTATTAGCGACATCTCTCCCAGTCTGGAGTGACTCGGTGTCACACCAGGTAATTAATTGCCCTAATCCTTCTGATCTATGCCGGCAGGCGACAGTCAAGATATGCGAGATTTCTTATGTAATTAAACAATTGTATTTCCTGTCTATTGATTATCAGTTTATATCTGATTGCTTGAAAACAATTGAAAGTTAAAACCAAAATCAAAACGTTGTTGTTAATTCTTTTAATTACACTGTACATTTAAATCAAGTTTTAAAAACAACTATATTTGATTTTGACTTCCGTTTTTTATCAGTAAATAAATATTTAATTTACTAAAAGATATATAATTGTGTAACAATAAACGGAGACTAACGCTGAATAAAATTAGGGCAAAAAAAATTTACAAGTCTCAAAGTTGTTTATACAAGTAAAAAGGAAAGTATAATTCACTATCTGTTATGCTAATAAGTCTACGCAATTTCCATTTTACGATTACAAATAAAAGTTTTAAAAAGCAAAAGGTTGTTGTCAATGCTTTCAATTGCATTAAAGTTTTATAAAAAAAAAATCTATACTTGATTATGACCTCGGGTTTTTTTTTTTATCGGAAATTTATATAACTTAAGTTACGAAAAGAGACATACTTGCATGAAAATAAACGGAAATTAACGCTGATAGTATAAAATACGAGAAAGAAAGAAATAACGTGTCTTAAAACTTGTATATGCAATATGCAAGAAAAAAAAGAAAATACTATTCACCATTCCTTATGCTTAATAAGTCTACGGCATTTTCTCTTTACGGTTTGTTACAATGTAGCATTACTTAAGGATAAATAATACATTTCGGCTACAACAGGAATACTTCTATGGCTGCATCAAATCCTCGTTGCATAATATTCATTTACGCACAATGAATGTAAACTTTTGTGTTGTATTTAGAACAGTGATCTTTAAATATTTTTAAAGCAATTAATTGCCGTGGGAAGACGACACGCATCTCAGTGATCAACAGTGCGTAGTTGAACTTGAACTTGACTTCGCTCACAATATTGAATGCTAAAAATAGTGACATCAATTTTGTCCACGAGATTTTTATTTGGCGGGAAATAGTATCATGTAACAATAAACTCAGGTGACCTTTCTGGATAACCGTGGGAAAATTCATTCAAGGTTTGAACTTGCTTTGTAATGATTGACATAAATGTGTGAGCGTTAAAATTGAGGCTCTAGAAGGTCCTTTTAAAATTGATTAACCGGATTCTAAGTTATATTCCTTTTCTGAATAAACCAACATCAGTCTTTTATTTTTACGTTTCTCAGTCAACAGATGACATAAAACCGGACATTATTTATACGTCCATAGTCAACACTATATTATATTAATGGTAGATGAAAACAGGATGCATGTCGTTCAGTTCCTGATGGGCGTTGGTAGAGATCCTCTGTGAAAATTTGTCGATTGTAAAAATCCGATCCACATTTTTTTTTACATATTTCTTTCTTGTAGAACACTATATAATTTCATTTTAATATTCTATTTTATAAATTGTTGAAATACTTCTTTTTATATTTCACCGAGGACTTTTAACAAGCAGTAAAATACGGACAGATTGCGCTATTTATCCAATTTTATTTTGAATAATTAAAGATCAATAACAGATCATAACGGATAAAAAACACATTATTTTTTTCTCCATTTAAAAAAAAATAAGGTTGTGATTATTGTGTTGTGTCTGGGCGGCGAATGTATCTCAGTATTTATGAATATAGGGCTGCCACATTGCATACGGAACTATTTGTCACTTTACAGTTTCTTTTTTAAATTCAAATATTTTAAGTCGGTAATCTACCGAAGGTAGTGAAACATAATATTTTACATTTCAAAATAAATTGAAAGTAACAGAGTTCACTTGTCGATCCGATAAATTAACTCTTGTGTTTGATTTAGATTGAACATATAACCGTAAAAAAACATCATTTTGTTTTAAGCCAGTTGATATTAATTATATAATATTGAACTATTAATAAACCGAATATTGCTCACTGAGTAGGTCATAAAAGGTTCTAATTGTGGTAAAATAATCTTTGTTGAAAAAACAAAAATTTTTGACCGGATCGGACTATAATGAAAATACAAAATAAGTGTTTTATTCGTATTTTTATACGTTGTACATTGTATGTCATATGAAAATGACATGGACATATACATACAAACATAATTATCATATTTTAAATAAAAATGTCACACTTTTATCTAACAATGAAAGGACATTTAAATACCGTATTTTAAAGCACACAGGTGCAATCGAGATCGATTAAATGTACAAAGGTAATAAATCTGGCTAATCCGATGATGTTGTCACGCGTCATTAATTTTCAGTACATACGATGGGCAATAAACCAATTAACAGCCACGCGGTGTTGGGAGAGAATCTTTGGAGGAAATTGGGAGTATAATCCGTGATTCGCGGTGTCAATCCGCTACACACGGAAATCGGTGATTAGAGTTCGCGATTACATACTCTCTGTGCGTACTGTAAGGTTTAATAAGGCCACATAAAAATATATGTGTGGTTCCAGTTACATCCTTAAAATAAATAGCATTGAATAGGGTTAGTAGGTCAGCAATTTCATTAATTCATTTTTAATTTCAATTTTTTTTAATTTTTATTTTGGATTGTCAAAATCAGGAAAAAAATTGTGTGTTTACCGAGTCAGATTCCGGTTTTATACACATCCCAATCAAAAGTTCGCCATTTATTTTTCATGGTTGTAAAATAAAAGGATACATGTATGTTATGTTTTAAGTTAATTTTGTTGCATTTTAGCCATAGCAGACACTTCCATCATGGAAATTCAGATGACAGATACTGAAATGAACTATGTCTTTAAATTAAAAAATTTAAATGCACATTCCTCAAAAAGTGAAACAATGCGCACTTAATGGGTCACTTAAATTAACAGTTAACATTGTTAAGCAAAACTATTTGAAAAATTGAGTGTTAGAATTAGTTTACATGGCATGCAGTCTTAGTCGTATAATGTGAAAAGAAAGGAAACTTTGTTTTTTGTTTTTATTTTAAAGCATTTTGTCAACAGCCTGAACAGGTCAACAAATTTTATAATCAGTTGTGAGAGGAAAATTTATTTCGTGTAAATAGTACAACAAAGTCAACAGATTAAAGAATGAATGCATTTGAACTCTTTGCTAATGTACAGTACCAGTCAGATATCTTATTTGACGTTGTAATATCTCTTGTTCTGTTTCTGAGGTGTTGACTGTTGACATTTTTTTTTTGAAGATCCTAAGCGATTTCACAATTTGTCTTAAAACCAAAAATCTTATGGAATAAGGTTAACTCGTACCAAAGAAGGCTCGGACCTTGGATAACACGGACCAAAACAACACAACCCGTTTTCAAAACAATTCGGACCACCTTTTCGGACATCATTGAGTTGTATGACTTTTTAGCATTTGGTTTATTGTGTATATCTATTGCCTTACGTGAGTTCTCTTTCGATTTTCAAGTATAGATTTATAGGTGAAAACGTTTCTGAGTTATGGAGTTTTATTCATTAAAAAGAGGGATTTTCCAGTTTTCGTACAATAACATAAGTTCCTTGATCAGTTTTCATGAAACTTTGGTAACTGGTTTATATCTATAAAAAGTACGTCCCTTTATTTTTTTGTAAACTTTTAAGATGACATTGAAAAAGTCACATGTATGCTTATCATGCGCTTATGGTGCCGCCGCTCTTTATATACCTTTCATTTCGAACAAATACTGTTATATTTGTGCCAGTGGAAATAATCTTCCATAATATTTGTTCCATTTGGCACCGGCACTGATATTATGAAGGAACTTTTCATTTCAAGACAGATGTATTTATAAAAGTCCGACCGAGTTTGCTCGTGCTTCATTTTCTCAAAGAAAAACTATAAACATCAGAACGAATATTTTTAGTTGATCATATCATAGACACTGTATTATATGTCTCTGATCATATACAACTTTAAACCACTACTGATGCCCCACATAAATCATCTAGGTGGCATAAAGTTGCACACATTTGGTTGGTTATGATAGTTGCCTCGCAATCAATCAATCAAGCAATCAATCAATCAATCAATCAATCAATCAATCAATCAATCAATCATGAAAAGTTTTTATGCGACCGCAAAAAAATTTGGTCGTATATTGGTATCACGTCGTTGTCGTCGGCGGCGGCGTATCGTCGTCAGCGTCGTCCGAGGACAGATGGTTTCCGGATAATATAATAACTTTAGTATAAGTAAATGGAAACAATAACTAGAGGCTCTCAAGAGCCTGTGTCGCTCACCTTGGTCTATGTGCATATTAAACAATGGACATAGATAAATTGATGACAAAATTGTGTTTTGGTGATCATAATGAGTTTGTAGATCTTAATTTACTGGACATTCTTCTTGCTACAATTATCTCTATCTAAACAATTTATCCCAGTCAGATTTGCTCTAAATGCTTTGGTTTCAGATATATAAGCCAAAATCTACATTTTACCCCTATGTTCTATTTTTAGCCATGGCAGCCATCTTGGTTGGTTGGCAGGATCACGCCACACAATTTTTAAACTAGATACCCAAATGATGATTGTGGCCAAGTTTGGTTAAATTTGGCCCAGAAGTTTCAGAGGAGAAGATTTTTTAAAAGAATACTTAAATTTTAGAAAAATGGTTAAAAATTGACTATAAAGGGCAATAACTCCTTAATGGGTCAACTGACAATTTTGGTCATGTTGACTTATTTGTAGATCTTACTTTGTTGAACATTATTGCTGTTTACAGGTTATCTCTATCTAAAATAATATTCAAGATAATAAGCAAAAACTGCAAAATTTCCTTAAAATTACTAATTCAGGGGCAGCAACCCAACAACGTGTTGTCCGATTTGTCTGAAAATTCCAGGGCAGATAAATCTTGACCTAATAAATTATTTTAACCCCCAGTCAGATTTGCTCTAAATGCTTTGGTTTTAGAGTTATAAGCCAAAATCTACATTTTACCCCTATGTTCTATTTTTAGCCATGGCAGCCATCTTGGTTGGTTGGCAGGGTCACACCACACATTTTGTAAAACTAGATACCCCAATGATGATTGTGGCCAAGTTTGGATTAATTTGGCTCAGCAGTTTTAGAGAAGATTTTTGTAAAAGATTATTTTAAGATTTACGAAAAATGGTTAAAAATTGACTATAAAGGGCAATAACTTCTAAAGGGGTCAACTCACCATTTCGATCATGTTGACTTATTTGTTAAATCTTACTTTGCTGAACGTTATTGCTGTTTACAGTTTATCTCTATCTATAATAACATTCAAGATAATAAGCAAAAACTGCAAAATTTCCTTAAAATTACTAATTCAGTGGCAGCAACCCAATAACGTGTTGTCTCATTTGTCTGAAAATTCCAGGGCAGATAGATCTTGACCTGAATAACAATTTTACCCTCTGTCAGATTTGCTCTAAATGCTTTGGGTTTTGAGTTATAAGCCAAAAACTGCATTTTACCCCTATGTTTTATTTTTAGCCATCTTGGTTGGTTGGCCGGGTCACCGAACACATTTTTTAAAACTAGATACCCCAATGATGATTGTGGCCAAGTTTGGTTTAATTTGGCCCAGTAGTTTCAGAGGAGAAGATTTTTGTAAAAGTTAACGACGACGGACGACGACGGACGACGGACGCAAAGTGATAGGAAAAGCTCACTTGGCCCTTCGGGCCAGTTGAGCTAAAAAGCAAAAAAAATAATAAATAAAAATGCATAAGCGCAATGAAAAGCAGTACAAGCCCATACAATGGGTCTGATTTGTCTTAAAATTACTTGACAGATAAATCTTGATCTGCTGAATATTTTCAACCCTTACCTGTTTTGCTTCAACTCCTTTAGTTTTTGAGATTTTTAAAGCCCAACACTGTATATATTATCCCTATGTTCTCCTTAGCCATGGCGGCCATGTTTAAAAAAAAATAGATATATACTAAACACAATATGGATCCTTTAGCCTTAGTTTGGCTCAAATTAGTTTATAAGTTTCAGAGAAGAATATTTTAAAAGTTAAACAACATGATGAACTAATTGTGTAAAGTTGAGTTAAAAGGCCAATATTCTAAGGGGTCAATAGCCAAATTGGTTATTATGCTTTGCTAATTGTTGAAGGCTGTACAGTAACCCTTAGTTGTTAATTACTGTGTCAGCTGATGGATCTTGACATAATAAACATTTTCACACCTGTCAAATTTGCTATAAAAGCTTTAGTTTTTGAGATATAAGCCAAAAACTGCATTTTACCCCTATGCTCTATTTTTAGCTATGGCAACCATATTTTTTGACAAAACAGAAAATAAAACACAAACTTTATTCTAGACACCTTAATGATAATTCAGCTTAAGTTTGGTGGAAATTGGTTCAGTAGTTTCAGAGGAGAAGATTTTTTAAAGTTAGCAAATATGATGAACAAATTGTGTAAAATTGTCATTAAAGGACAATAACTCCTTAAGGGGTCAATTGACAATTTTGGTCATTGAACTTATTTGTAGATCTTATTTTTCTGAACATTTTTGCTGTTTACAGTTTCTCTTTATCTATAATAATATTCAAGATAATGACCAAAAACTGCAAAATTTCCTTAAAATTACCAATTAAGTGGTAGCAACCCAACAATGGGTTGTTTGATTCTTCTGAAAATTTCAGGGATGATAGATCTTGACCTATTCAATTGAACATTTTTACCCCATGTCAGATTTGCTCTCAATGCTTTAGTTTTTGAGATATAAGCCAAAAACTGCATTTTACACCTATGTTCTATTTTTAGCCATGGCGGCCATGTTTTTTGATAAAATGGGAATTAAAACACAAACTTTATTCTAGATACCCTAGGAATCAATCAGATGAAGTTTGGTTTGAATTGGTTCAGTAGTTTTAGAGGAGAAGACCTTTGAAATAGTTTACGACGACGACGGACGGACGACGACGACGGACGGACGACGACGACGGACGCCTAGTGATGGCAAAAGCTCATATTTCCTTTTAGGAAAGGTGAGCTAAAAATGTAACACTATGTTTTACGCCTAAAAAGTGTACAAAACAACACCAATTACAAAAGAAAAAAAGGAAACTATAAATGTAATTATTTATAAATATTTCGGATAACAGATATCCTTTATCAGTATGATTGTGATGTTAATATATGCTTCAAATAAAAATAATATTAAATGTTCGATATGAACTGGCACAATTCTAAAACTTTAACGATGACAACAGTTATGATGTTACAAGAACGATTGAGTCATTAAAAATTCCAAATAAACAACACTGAACGATCTAAATTTATAAATATATGCGGATATTTCATTATTATATTAAGTAGTGAAGTTATTGTGGTCACGCTGAAAAGGTTAAAACTTCGCAACATCTTGACATATTAGGCTGATAGTCAAGCCCTGTATACGTATTGCCATGGTTATTGTTCCACTATAATAAATTTGAAACAATTACCTCAAAATTTATACTGTATGAAGAGTAACAACCAAATAAAATGGAATGGAACGACATTGTCTCCTTGTGACATTATATAGACAGCTTTATTCACACGCAGCTAAAAAAAAAAGACATACCATCATTAATTGGAGCAGCATTTTGAAAGGTTTCACATATGACCCTTCACTGCCTACTATATTTTCTAGAATTAATCATATGTTCACTATTTTTTATTTAAGAAGCAGACAACTGAAATGTTTTATCAGCAAGTACAAAAGATTATTGAACCAATGAAATGATTTAAAAAGTTCATCTGGTCATCATGCAAGTTCTTCAGAACTTTTCTGTTGCATAGGAAATCCGCAAATATGATGAAATATTTTTTTATTATAAATATTTTACAGATTTAGATAATAATGTGTATTCTGATTATTATATGCAAATCATACTTTAAGTACACATGACACATGATAATGACGTATTGTCAAATTAGTTGTAGAAGTGCTCAAATATCATAGCTTTTTTTCAATATGTGTAAGGGTTAGTTACATAGTATGTTAAAACGAAGATGATTGTCATATAGAAAATACCTCCTATAAGTATTAAATTGAAGGCTTATATATTAATCAACTTGATAAAAAAAATAGTTCTTATAAAAATTATCTTTTTAAGATTATGACTGAAATTAAGACGAATTTTGAGCAAAACGAAAAATTCTGACATGCAATCCTAAATCGCTGATTTTTTGTGAAATTCGCGGATTTCATGTGGAAAGACTTATTATAATTATTACGAGGAAAAAGAGAAAATCTGAAAAAAAGCGAAATAACAAAATACCGAAATCCAAGGAAAATTAAACACAGAAAGTCCCTTTGGTATCTTTCGCCCCTCTTTTATCAAATGGTAAACTCAAAGATTCAAATATAACAAACGAATGGAACAACTGGTGACTTCACAAAAAATCCAAAAGGCAAATCTGTGTCTCATTGTGTTTCTTGTGCTTTATATGGATTTGATGAGCTTGCCCCTTTTAGCCGATTTTTATAGTTTGTTGTTGTTACTGTTACACCACTGCCCCAGGTTATATATGGTGTAAGAGCCAGCCAAAAATTTAACCCCGCCGCATTTTATATGTACACGTATATTTATATCTTTATTCCCATAAAGCCCAATAAAGCCAATGCATTTCATCGATACAGAGATAACAAATACTAACAAATACTAACTTGAACATTTTCAGATTTCAGAACAGTATTTCGGTGGTTGTCATTTGTTGCTGTAAATCATATTCGATGAGCAAACCCAATACTTAGTAAGATATAAAAGGCATTGAAATGACAAATATATTTAACATTTCAAACGAGAAAACTTACGGCCCGATTTTTGCGCAATATAATAAATGCACGAAAATGAAAAAATACAGCAACAAAATTAAGAAACCAATGAATTACTTGCTCCTTACTCCGGACAATCACGTACAGAAAAACACAGGCACTTGTCTCAGAATTTTTTTTATATAAAAAATATTCTGAAACTAGTGCCCGTGAGAAAAAGCATGCAAGTATAATGCCCTTGGTATAATGTGGGAAAATGTTGTTGTGATTACTTGTACTTCCAATGTTGCAAGTTTTTATTGCTGCTGCGATTGTATAATACATTTTTACGAAGGAAATCTTTCCATAAAACTTAAAATAAATATGAGGTTATCGTAAATTTAAATTTTAAAACAACATATATTTTTCTTTTCTGACATATTTGCGGCATTAATTTCCCTGTAATAAAGGTACAAGACCTACTTGATAGTTTGTTTTATTTAGTTTCATGTTTACATTGCATTTCAAAGCAAGGAGCCAAAACAAACATACAGATACATGTTATATAATTTCCCATAACATCTCGAAGGGTGTAACAATTCGTGGAAATATTTCGGGTTTCTCAGTTTCGCCCTCCAAAAGTATATATAAAGCTGTAATGCCATGAAATACGCCAAACCATTCAACTTCCATACAAGGTAAGAAAATGTACTCTCTTATGGTTGTGACCTTTTATCTATTATATTTCCTGCATGAAATTATTTATCTCGTATGACACTGCATGGAGTATGATACGAAAAAGTGATCTGAAAACTGCGTAAATTTGATTGGCTTATCCATTATCATAAGACGATATTACAAAACATTCATTGAAATATTCACTAAGAAATATTTTTTCATGCCATGCTTTATGCTCATTTTAACATGGGCACCCATTATTTTTGTCAATGTCTTTTTAGTACCGAGCTTTGGCCATAAGAGTACAATTATAACAGTATGCTTATTATTTTTTTTACAAAAGATTATTTCAATTATAAATATGAACAAACATACTTTTTAATTGACATGTATCATTTCTTTTTAGAATTCCAAGCAAGTCATGGCATGTACAACGAACAATCAACCACAAGTATTTCTTTACGTTTTTGTATAAAACATATCTTCTACATATTTATGATACTAGTAATAACAGTATTATTATATTTCTGTTAAAGCTTTTTAATTTTTTCTTCTGAATATTATTATTCTAGTTTTTTTTGTTATCTGAGAATTGCAATTTACTTCTTTTATCTTAATTTGTTGGAAATTTTCATAAATTAATAACACATCTCATGGAATTTATTTCATTACTTGGTTTTCATAAACTGTATTGCATATGTCTATTAAACTTACTTCTGTATTAACATTTCTGAATACACTCTTTTCGTGTTAACAACCTTTACTCGCTAAAATGCGTTTATTTTTAAAAAATTATCTATTAATTAGTTATATTATTTAGTCTCCAATATTTACTCTGCAAGCCAGCCATTTCTATCCATCACGGAAAACAATTTGAAAAAACTAGATTTTTGTTTTAAGGTAAAATAAAAAGGAAAAAAAATGAAATTTATTGTGAACAAAGAACTAGTTGTTTTAAAAAAAGAAATATACCAAAAACATAATATCGTGTTATTTTTACAGATCACGCTGTATGAACTGCCTAATTTTGAGGGTAGATCGAAAATATTCACGAAGAAAAATGCAAACCTGATAGATGCAGGATTTTTTGACTGTGCATCAAGTGTTGAAGTACAAGCAGGAGTGTACGTTTTTTTTATGTTTATGTTAAAACAAGTTGTAAATAAAAAAAAGTTTGAAAAATAGATCAATACATGCAATTTTAGTGCGTATGTCTGCATGATTAATGTATGATGAAAAAAGCGTAAAATCAAAAATATGGCCACACAAAACGAAACACACTAAAAATGAACGGCGAAATTGGTGTAGCTTGAGTGTAGAACATCTTATTCAACAAGCGATGGAAATATAATCCAATTAGTAATTATCGACAAGAACAATATGTGTCGGCGATACTTTAATAAATTTCAAATACCCAAACAGACATATGTATTAACTGTTCGATTATAAACTGGGCAGACTCTATATTTGTGATTTGGGTGGATGTGTTCGTATATTATTTAACAAAAGTCATTTCGAAGATGAACTTCAAATGTTTAACAAATCGTTTAAGTGAAAAAAAAAGTTACATCATATGATACTATCGTTTTCACTTCTCATAAAAAATAGTCATGTATTGAAAGATTTTGTTTAAGTTGTCAGCTCATGATAAGGTTTATGTGTTTATCAGCTCTTTTGTTGTTTTTTCAGCTTTTTGTTGTTTTATCACATCGGCTGCATATTCCTCGATTGAGAGTATTCGAAATATTAGGGGTTTTATTAATTGGCAGTACAAACTTTAAATGTTCATTTATCGATATTTGTAATGAACAGTATTATGATTTGCTGGTAGTTTACCCCGTTTACGACCACGTGCTTCCTGTCTATCCTATGTAGTGTGTTAATTTCTGTGTCATTTTGCTCTCTTGTGGAGATTTGTATCATTGGTAATCATACCACATCTTCTTTTTTTATATATATTATTTATATACACTACATTTGATCCCATACATGTTTTTATTTATACTTTTCAATGGTATATCATCATCAAGGAAAGGAAAATTGATAATAGGAAAAGATAGATAGACTCTTTTGTCATCAACCTGTACTTGAAGATACTCATGATGTTTATTCTTCAAGTATATTATCGCGCTACTTTTATATTAAAATACTAGTTTTGTTTTTGTTTTACGTGGTATACATTTATTATTTCTCAAATACTATAAATATTGCACAACTTTATATAAACGGTATCCGCATGTTTAATTGTAGATGGGTATTGTACCAACACAATGACTATAAGGGGAATATTTGCGTAGCGATGGAAGGAGATAGAATTAACCTCAAGCAAGTACAACCTATAGACAAAGGCATAATTGTTTATGACTTCGATAATATCCTATCTTCATTGAAGCCTTTGAAAGGTGTAAGTATATTTTTACAATATTAGTATTCAGTTTTTAAAATACGAAAAGGAATATTTATTCTATACTGTATACATTCACCGCAAAATTCATCATAGAAACTGCCAGTACTTATATTAAACTGTGGTTTAATATATGTTAGTTTCGTTTTTATATGTGTTTGTCAGTCAAATGTATAACAAAATGTTTTATCGACCTTGGTAATAAACAGCAGAAAGCAGGTTACTTACTAATAAAATAGGGATTTGAAACTTGGTGCAGGAAATGTTTAAACAATAACGACCTATATATATTGTGTCATGCCTTTTTTCAATATATATATATATATATACAAATGCATACTATATACTATTTTTTTCATACTAGTATATCATGTAGTATACTTTGTTTTTTATATCCTATATTCATTTTTTTTAAATATGTTTTATCATATTTTTCTATGTTTTAGAACTATTGTTTTATTTTCTGTTTTTAAATTGGTCATTATTTGGTGAAACGACATAAACAAAAATTGCCGAACTCAATGACGGTTTAAACAATGAGCATCTTTAGATTTTACTTCATTTATAATAAACTATCTGCATTTAGCTATCTCAACTTTAAAGCATGGCTAAATGGAAATATGACAACGGATACGTTCCAATTATTAAAACCTTGATCCAATACGCTTTTCATTGATTCTGATATAGTATAGCCAAATGGGACTCATCACCGTCTGTGTACTACCGTTGCTCAGTATTTTGGTCTCGATAAAAATTAAAAATTTGGACTTGATAGTTCTTCGTCACTTTGAGATTTCAGAATGGGGTTGTTAGTTTTTTGTATGTCTTATGATTTTGTATTTTCCTTATATATCTTCCTCATCTATATCACAGTGGATTTAGCAAATTACTCCACTGAAAACGCTGTTAAGGTTGTATTGATGTCACTGTGAGGTTGTGAGGTTGAAGCCCTCGATATGGGTTATGTCAACTGTGTAACAAGATCGTGTGGCATACATTAATACTCAATACCCGTATATTTTATTCCAAAGTTTTGAATACCTGTACATATAACGTTAAGCCCCAGTCCCACTAGACCACGATCGCACCACGCTCACCGCGATCTCAAATAAATTCAGATCGTGGTGAGGTCGCGGTATGAGCGGCATGAAAATGTTAATTTTCGTTGCTTTCACGATGCTACTACGTCCTCATTACGCTTCTACACCGATCCCGCTACGATTATACTACGTTATCACCGCGCTTATTCTGCGACCTCACTACGCTTGTCAAAACAGTATGATTTCATTTTAGGATTTCACTGTAGCACCAAATATCGAGGTGTTTGAAGGTGATTTTAAAAGTCGTTCAATTAAGTTCAAAGATGACATTCGGGACTTGAGATGGTATAACATGAACGACAAAGTATCTTATATCAGAGTCAAAAGTGGAGGGTAAGTTGACTTTTTGCATTTTTTCCCCTAGATTACAAATTGGTTTTCATACGCGTACTGAATTAGTCATCGATTTCTTTACATATAAAGCAACGTAGTTATCACCTTTGAAATACCAATACTTGTTATACACGGGCTGATAGAGATATTACTTATTATTTGACACCCCCTTATTTGATTACAACACATAATTGAAATAAAAATATTGCATTATTTGGCTTTTTCACCTAAGGTTTATCTGTTTATTTCAACCCCGAAAAATAATCCGACAATTTTGATAAAAAATATAATAACATTAAAATTACAAAGCAATAGGCATTGTCTTTCTTTTGTGTTTGATTTAAATTAGTTATACGTTTTTAAAAACATTTACAATTTTAAACCACGCCTAACACTATTTTCTTTTATTAATTATCATTATAAGATGATGCAAAATTGTAATTTTTATCACGGATTACTGTGTGAGAAATATTCTAAATATACTAAGTTTATATATATAACATATTTTATTATAACAATACTGTTCAATTCGAAGCCATGGTTATTCTGTATTGTTGACTGTCTAATGTATTGATCATATACACTTTATTTTATTAACTTTTTAAACAGCTGTTCAGTATTTTACTTTCTTAAATAAAAAAAAACAAATGATATAAGAAATATATATTTTTTATATATATTGTTTTTAATCAATAGATGGATTGGATTTGAACATGTTAATTTCCGTGGAATCCAGACCCTGTTTCTTACAGACGACCATAAAATGACATCATCAGATGGAGTATTTCAAAATGACAAATATTCTTCTTTCAGAGCGATACAAATTGTATGTTTTATTTTAAGTTAATTGTATATTCTTAGAATTTTGTCATTTAAATGTTTGAGCAGTTAGAAAAGCATATACTCAAAATAATAAAGAGACCGTCAATAAAGGATCGGGTAAAAACATAAGAACAAAAGTGAAAAAGTTATAATTCATTAGTCGTAATACACAGACAACACCGAAAATTGAAGATACTAAGTAAACAATACAGTGATGAAAAAAGCTTGCACACTGTGAGATTAAACAAAATAGGTTCGTGATACAGTGTGCTTTTTTCGGGTAAATGTATATTGTAATTTGTGTATGATCTTCGTACATATGAGTTTTTTTAAGTTGAAGAGAATTTTCTAAATAATTTTCTTGGTAGGTACAATGTCAAAAACAAGGCAAGTTGGGTTGTATATTTTGTTCAATTTGACGATGCAGATATATTTTTGTTTTGAAAATGTTAAAAATGTATCGTCTCATGCATTGAATTAATTTGTGAATCGTTTTAGGCTGAACCGTTGTCACCTGTTATTGTTGACAGAATTGAATTTCACTTGGATCAGGCAAATCATAGAGATATCCCGGTCAATGTATTTCTATGGAGACAGAAAAACAAAACAAACACTTTACAAAGGTTGTCTATCACCAAAGAAAAGTCTATTACCACAGAAGATACATACGAGTTTCGCTGGAACCAAGGAACGAAGATGACATGTGAGCTATTATTCATGTTATTATCATATTTAGAAGCCTCAAGAATGAACATTCATTAGATATGCAAATTCGTTTTACTAAGAGATGCATATGTTTCGGATGCGTACACAATTTATATTTAAGTAACTTGCATGTGTTCTTAACTTTTCTGGCGAAATAACCAAATGAAAGATTTTTTTAACAGAACCCGCTTAGACGAAATAGTCATGCAATGCCAAAGGGGTATCCATTAACCATAAATAGAAGACAAAACTCGCTTAATTAGAATTTTCAAAACAATTGTTTACACATATGTTTTCCTTCTCCTATTGTGCTCACTTACGATATTTTAGTATGTATTGCCTGAGTTCCGATCAGACACCGCTCAAAATATCAGAATACAACTTCATTATTATTAAGGACAAATTGGAAATTCAAGACACTTCTCATATATCAAATTTTCATCAAAATTGGCATTCAAGTTAATTACTGAAGATATATTTCTACTGTTTTTATAGCTTGCATGGTTTTTCTGAAATCTTTAATAACGTTTACAGCACATTTTGAGATGACTCTTGGAATCCCAGAAATCGGCTTTGGAGGTAGCATGTCGATTGGAACGGAAGTTTCCCACGATATTGGATCAACACAAGGAACGAAAACTGCTAAAACAGAGACCTGGACAGTCCATTACCCGTCGGATATACTACCCCAAACTGAGTAGGTACCCATTTTAAAGATTGCGTTTGTCATTTGAAAATCATTTAATTGATTAAGAAACTAGTGCATCTCGAAATGTGTAAAAATTATGTGTTATTGTAAATAAGAGAACAACGATAACCAACATTTTGCTGATGTTGCTTAAATGTTTTCTTTAATGTCTTTTGACACTCCTTTTTCTTTAATAAGTTACTGTCATTATTTTAAGTATAATACTTTACTGAATATGTTTTATTCCATATTATGACATTTTGACTTAATTTAGATACAGATAGAACTGACTAAGCAAAATATATTTTTATACTATGCAGTAATTTTAGTAAGGTTAAGATACAAAATGGCCATTCCAATCAAACATATTTTCACAGATATATGCAATTAATTGACATGCATTTCAAATAATGTTTTTTTTTCAAACTATATTGTCCAGAATTTTTAACTGCATATTGTTTTTGAAAGCAATAGTATATAAGTATACAATGAAAAATAAAATCGACCACGTCTTCAGCGTATTTTACTTGTATCTAATATAGGATTATGTTAAACTACTCAACGAAATATATATTTTTGCTTTGATTGTTGATAGATTAAAGCTGACTTCAAATTTAACACAAGCCAAGTTGGATGTTCCATTCACAGCCCATTTTAAACAAGGAAACAAAAAATGGGAAGAGAGAGGCACTTATTGGGGAGTACAGTACTACGGCTTTATTACAGAATTCGAAGAAACACGTCTCTAAACTATTGCAGTGGAATAGGAATTCTATTCCATTGAACAACATAACTTTTTGTTAGCTTATTTAAGTATTGACATACTAAATTTGCTTTTATATGATATTCAATGAATTTATAACATGTCAATTTAAGCTGTGTATACCCTTTTCTGTTAATTGATACTGTGTCATCTAAATTATTCGAAATGTGCTTTTTCGTATCCAGTTTTGCTATAACATCATCATTGAAAATTCGAATTAATTAAAACTTAATTTAATGCAAAGACGCCATCATTGAATTCAATTTTTCATACAACTTATATCAATAGTTAAATGCTTAGTTGATAGAATACATTTTTTACCGTTTATGTTATAACATCATTTTTAACAATAGATACACTTATCGCCTGAACTGATTTTTCATTTTCATTTAGATCACATCATTTTATCATCGTATATTAAACTTAATGAAATCACATATTGATTAATGGATGTTGTCTTTGAACCACTATGATTACAGAAAATAGGAAGAAACATTTTTTTACAAATAAAAGGTTAAATTATTTGTCTGACAGATTTGATTTGACATTGACATAAGTATTTCTCTTAGTTATTTTTTCGAGAAGTATTTCATTGATGTGTGCAATTAATCTAGTCAACTCACTTGGAAAAGTAAAAAGGCCAAAAGCATGTATGAAAATTTTGTGAGTGAAAGGCAAATATATTCTACACAGCAAAAACTACATAATGATAACTATTATAAATCATGTGCATATAGTTCCAATGAAATGCTATAAATATCTGTCTATTTCAACTCTAATTGAGGAATAAATTATTGACATTTGCTACATTAACATCTTGTTATTAACTAGCTTTTCAACTAGGTTTAAACCACCATTTTCCACTTAAGAAAATGCCTGTGCTAAGTCAGTGATATGACAGTTTGTATCTATTCGTTTGATATGTTAAAGCTTTTCATATTGCTATTTGATCATGAACTTTTCGTTTTGGATTTTTCTAGGAGTTCAATAGTTTTGTTATTTAACGTTTTATCAAAAACTGTACAAGTTCACGCTTCTCATTCTAAAAATGCTTGATATCTTAAATATTTATAATATCTTAATTTTACCTGATTGATATCAATGATCATTGGTTGTAAACCAAGCAGCAAGCAGAAAAAATAAAAGCATTACTACGCACTATTCGTGTTGAATTGTTATTCTCCTGTTCTTTAAAATTTATTAAAACAACTTTAGCATAGTCCAGAGGGGCTGGTTTTGTTGCTACGAAGTCACAGAAGCAATGGTTCGAATATATGTATACATTAGGACGTGAGCCCTGTAAAAGCACGTTTTTTCCGATAGAAAATGTATGTTATAATGTTGTCACATGTTTAGACGTATATTAAAAAAAAAAGGATATTTGATGTGGCGACATTGTTAGTAACTTTATCATCCTTTAAGACAAACAAAACAGCTGATCTGAACTATAAACTATCTACTTTTCACTTTACATTCTTTGACGAGGAAAGGCATAACTCTACAAACGAAAGATATGTTTTATATAACCAAGTTGGTTGAGTGGTAAAGACAGTTCGTAATTCTATTATTCTGTTTTTGTGTACTGTCCTAAATTAGTTTTAGGTATTCGTTATTATTCTGTGGTTAACATGTCGAAATGTTCTATTATATTATTTATTTTTTGTATTTCTCTGTGCTAAGTGTTCTTGCATTTATTTGTACTGTTTCCTGTCATGCAATGTTGTCATTTTAGCGGTATATTTAACATTGCCATAAAGCGCGAGGTTTTGGATAGCCATACAACCAGGTTCAACCCACCATATTTTTTCCCTTAAAATGTCCTGTACCAAGTCAGGAATATGGCAGTTGTTATATAATAGTTTGTTTCTATGTATGTTGCATTGTCGTTTTTTTTCCGCTTCAATGATTCTGTTGTTTCGTGGTTTTTCTCTTATAGTAGATATGTTTCCCTCGGTTTTAGTTTGTAACTGTACAAATGTAAAGCAATCAGACAAACAAAATAAAATAAGCCGCGTACAAAATGAGTAGTCGATAAGGTGACTAAGTGCTTCGGAAGGATAAGCATATTTTGAAGCTTACTTATTTATTATTTACCAGCAATTTAATATGTATATATAGCGTAGCTCGTCGGATACAGTGCAGGCGATTTGGTGTCACGATATCTCAGTAGCACGAGTTCGAATCCCGGCGAGGGAAGAAATAAAAATTTGCGAAAGCAAATTTACAGATCTAACATTGTTGGGTTTGATGTTTAGACGAGTTGTATATACAGAATGTACACAGCCATGTATCACCATCACTGCTGGTGATCCGATTGATAAATCTGTTGTAGAGTTGTCACTGGTTCAGACGTACTTATAAATATAATTACTTTCTGTTACTGTATCTTACATTAATTTGTAGGGTCCTTTACTATAGATATTTCAGCTGAGCTGTAACCAATCCATCTTCTTGCCTTATACATGTTATGTATCATGTACTATATTACGACGCTATATTAAAACTGGTCCAGACGTACTTAAATTGAAAACTACGTTCAAACCTATGATTGCGTTGGATAAAAACCGCAATTTTTATACTTGTGCATGTAAAACAAATTTCGTTCTAGAAGGGTCTCAATACAGCACAAACAACATTTTCCAAAAGACCAAAAAAGTGAAAAAGTATATTTAAACAAAACGCATTTGACTAACAGGTCGAACAACTGATGTTCTTTAACCCTGCTGACTGCCATTGGCGACTGCCAAATAAAATTGAGCACAAGATGTAACAAAATGGATCTTAATATAACGTTAATACTAAACAGAAAACAATTAACTAGTGGATAAGATGTTATGCCACAAACATAAGGCGTCAATATATTTTTGTACACCAGATCCGGATTTCGACAATAAATGTCTCTTCAGTGATGTTAGGGATCGAAACGGTATTTGAAAGGCCATATATAATGTACCCTCATTTTTAGATAGACTCTTGAATTTTAAGAGTCAATAGGATGAACGGATCATATAAATCGGAGGGAAAATATGATACAAGCCCAAACGAAAAAATATAAACAAGTCTAAATTGAAAATTACGTTCAAACCTATGATTGCATTGGATAAAAACCGCAATATTTATACTTGTGCATGTAAAACAAATATATATATATATATATATATATATATATATATATATATATATATATATATATATATATATACGTCTGAGCCAGTGACAACTCTACAGCAGATTTATCCATCGGATCACATATTTATAAACAAGTATAAACTACGCGCAAACCTATGATTGCGTTGGATAAAAATTTAAATTTTTATACGTGTGCATGTAAAACAAATTTCGTTGTAGAATGGTCTAAATACAGCACAAACAACATTTTTTAAAAGATCCAAAAAAGTGAAAAAGTATATTTTAATTTTATATTTAAATATTTTAGGAGAAGATTTTTGTAAAAATTAACGACGACAGACGGACGACAGACGGACGACAGACGGACGACGGACGCAAAGTGATGAGAAAATCTCACTTGGCCCTTCGGGCCAGGTGAGCTAAAAATAAGGAGAAGTGATATGATTGCCAATGAGACAACTAAACATCAAAGTTGAAATGAATTTGATATAATCAATTATAGTCGGCTATAAAAGGTCCCGTAATGAAAAATTTGAAACAATAAATATCGAAAACTCACGGCCTAATTTAAAACAAAACAATTGAAAAACTTATAAGACAGACATGAACCAACGACAACCACTGAACTACGGGCTCTTGACTTGAAACAGGTACATACAGACTGTGGCGAGGTTAAACATATTTGTGTGCGCTTAGTCCTCCTGGGCAAAAATGGGACTGCACAACACAAGACCAACTATAAAAAATCAATTGAATGATTAAGTCATCAATGACTATCATGGACGATATCAGACCAGGCGCATATTAGCTTTAATAAAAAAAAAGGGGGGTCCAAACAAGGGAACACTCTGAAACAATCACAAAATTAAAAAAAAATCGAAAAAAATGGGGTTTCAACCACCAGAACACCCTCTCCCCGCACACCGGATCCACGAATGCAGACTGCATCCATTAAAGTAAAACCTTTAAACATCAGCAACACTTTCAAACTTTACTGATTGGAAGTAATTTGAATTAAAAAAAAAAATGATAACAATACCAAAAAACTGTTATTCTAAAAATAGTAAAAAATATTTTGTAAAAACATATCCCAAGGGACAATCAATCAAGTGGGTGAATTAAACCAGACAATACCATGACAATTTTTAGGAAAAAGACGACCCTTACGCAAGCATGGTGGGATAAGTGTAAAAAAAATCTATAAATGATAAAGACAAATTCAATATAGTAATTACTACAATTTCAGCAAATACCTTTTTTAGTGTTTGAACTTTGTGAAATGAATTAATAGAGGTTTTATAAGAAATATAAACAAAAATAAAGTGCCATCAAAGAAGAATTTTCAAACTAGCCGATTGTATTTATTAAGGTGCTTACAAATACCACAATATACATGCTCTATATGGGCCCAAGGATTTGTATTCTTAGAAGTAAAGTTAAGTAATCTTTATTCAAAGTCGGATTGCATATATACATATAATAACAAGGAAAATATAAGCTTCCAGAAGGTCTATAAACGACTGATATAATTAAATAGTTAAAACAAAAGTAATATGAACAATCAGAATCATCAAGCACAGTTTAATAAGGCTGACCAAAACTTTATGTACCAACATGGTCCTTCATTCCCGTTGTCACAGCAATATTTCTGCTCTAGCCCTACAACAGGAATGTACCCACCACCTAGTATGCAACATGTTTCGCCTATTACACAGTCACAAATATCACAACAGAGACCACCATTGGTGGATGAAATATTTCGACGCATGGACAAATTCCAAGAGAAACTTGATAAACTTGAACAAATTGATAGCATTGTTACTTCAATTAATGCCAAAGTTATCCGCCTTGAACAGGGTACTAAATCTCTCGATGACCGTATGGAACAGGTAGAAAGGTGTTCGCAGCACATCAGCGATAACTATGACAAACACAAGTGTGATCTAACGGAACTTAAAACAGAGGTCAATAACATTTCTAAATCTTTAAAAACTAACAGTAAGGAAGTTAAAAATGTTGGCCATGAATTTCGATCTTCTTTGTCCACGGGGGGGGTCTCTTCCTATATAAAGGTATATACATATGTGCCGCTGGAATGGGTCCCTTTTTTGATCTGTCAAATATATCAATGGGGTGCAATTTTACCGAGGAAATATATCAATAGGTAGTAATTGACCGATATAGGTACTATTTGAGCTGATAGATATATGAATGGGTTATGATTTCGCTGTGAAATATATGTATAGGTAGGGATTTCACAATTATTCAATATATGAATGGGGGGTGTTTTTAAAATCCCAGCTGCACACCTGTACCCAAAATCCCATGTTGAGACCCCCCCGTGTCTTTGTCCGATATGAAAAAGGAAAATGACAAACTAAAAGAAAGTTTTTTGGACGTCCAAATGAAATCAATGTCGAACAATTTGATATTTTACAATATTCCAGAAACTGAAGTTGAAAATTGTCCTGATATCATACTTGACTTTTGCAAAAATACAATGAAGCTCGAAAACTCAGATCAAATTCAGCTGTCAGATGCTCATCGTATTGGTAGAAAAGGCGGGAAGACCAGACCAATGTTAGCCAAATTCTCTTCTTATGTACACCGTGAACTAGTGCGTAAAAACGCTAAAACATTGAAAAATTCTTCGTTTGGAATATCGGAACAGTTACCAACAGATGTTCAAAATCGCAGGAAAGAACTATTACCACTCATGAAAGAACTCAGAGACCAAAATGTAAAAGCCTACTTTGTCAGGGACAAAATTCATGTTGGAGGCCAGGAATATAAACCTTAGCGGTTACCCAGAGAACATGCTTTAAAATATTTATCATGGAACATTAATGGCTTAGAGTCTTGTTATGATGACAATGATTTCTTGAACTTAATAAATAGTTATGATGTGTTATTTTTATGTGAAACATGGTTAAAAAAAGACATTTTGATAAATATTGAAGGTTTCACTATGGTAACTTCTGTTAATAGAAAGAAAAATATAGGCCAAAGAGAAGAAGGAGGTATTGCTGTTTTTTGTAAAAATAATATTTTTGAAGGTATTTCTATTGAAAAAGAATATGATCATGGTATTGTGCTTATAAAGTTTTCTAAGTTATATTTTAATTTGAATGATGATTTATATATATGTTTTGTTTATATACCTCACGAAAAGTCTAATTTTAATCGAATTTGTGATAATGATTTTCATGATGATATAGAAAATATTTTTTTAGAATATAAATATAAAGGTTCAGTTATTGTTTGTGGTGATATGAATAGCCGCACTGGCGAGCTAAATGATATTCTTGAGACTGATAATTTAGAAAAGTATATCGACTGCGTTGAGCCCGATGTATCTCCTACAATTTCAAAACGATGCTCGACGGACAAAGTAATAAACGCATACGGACGCAAATTAATACAACTATGTTACAATACAGGACTAACTATTGCGAATGGTCGTCTCGGTAATGATTCCCTTGGATCTTATACTTTTTGTACATCTAGGGGTCAAAGTGTAAATGACTACTTGCTGGTTTGTCCCGAAAATTATGGTATTATCAAGAACTTTGGTGTAATAGACTTTAATGAATTTTCTGATCATGCTCCTTTATCATACGAGATAGGTCTAAATAACAATATCAAGTGCAACAGTTTGCCAAGTGATCACAAATACCTTAAATGGGACTCTAGTAAAAACCAAGACTATATTCAACTGCTATCACAACATAATGAGATACTTAGTTCGTTGGTCAGAAACATGAATAGTGCCGATGATGTTAATAATGCAGTAAGGGAGATAAACCGTATTTTATATGACAGTGCTTTTGCTGTTTTTGGTAAAACTGTACGGAAACGTAGCGCAACATATGTGAAACGCCATGATAACGATTGGTTTAACCAAAACTGTTCTTCTGCGAGACGAGACTTTAACTCTGCTAGAAATTTTTACCAACGTCATCCAACTGATGCTAATCGCCAGCATTTTATTTTAGCCCGAAACAAGTACAACCGAACAAAACGGTTGGCGGTGACTAACTATAAGCGAGCTAAAGGTCAGGAACTCTGCGAATTTGCCAAATCTGACCCTCGAAAATTTTGGTCGGCATTTAAACCAATGAACAAAAATAAATGTCTTGCTGACAGTGACTTACTTATTAAACATTTCGAACAGTTACTTGGTGGAAACCCTCCTGATATCTGCGAAGAAGTTATAAATCTGATTGAATCTAACTCGTTTTTAAATGACATTGTTATAGATTCGCTGGATAATGAAATCTCCGAAAATGAAATTCTGCAGTCTATCTCAAAACTTAAAACTGGAAAAAGTGCGGGAAGTGACAATATTATTAATGAAATGTTTATTGCCGGGCCGAACTTTTTTGCTCCGATTTTGAAAATGATTTTTAATTTCATATTCAATAGGGGAATTTTTCCTGATTTTTGGTCAGAAGGAATCCTTATAACAGTTCCAAAAAGTGGAGACTTATCCGACCCAAATAATTACCGTCCTATAATTCTAGTAAGTGTGATGTCTAAAATTTTTACATCTATTTTGACTAACAGATTGATCAATTGGGCCGATGACGAAGAAAAGCTTATTGACAATCAGTTCGGATTTCGACCAGGCCGGTCAACTGTTGATGCCATATTCATTTTACATGGAATCATACAACAACAACAAATATTTTATTTGCCAATCACGGCGCCCAGAATGAGCAGAATAATTATAATATAATTTTCAAACATAATGTAGAGTAAATTCAAAATAGGTTAAACAAAGTACATAATATGATTGATTTTGATTTGGTTGATTGATATAATATTAAAGAAAATGAAGTAGGCAATTTGTAAATAATAAACATATATAATACAATATGACCAATAGTCTGTTATTCTGGTCCCTTTATTGGACAGCACACCTCGTAGTAAATACTAATAATTTATCAAATGTAAAAGAAATAACTTATGTAAATGCATATTTGATCATACATAATTTTATATAGAGAAATCTAATTTAATATTGTATTTCTGTTTATATTTAAAACCTCTAATAACTGACAAATTATTATCAAAATGTTTTTATCTTCATTTCCCATTAGCCAAATAAAAAGAGATTTGTTATCAAGTTTTGAAATATTTTTATTTTTACTATATATTTTGCTTAGAAAAGGATTTCTAACATTATCCAGAGTTTTACATGTTAGAAGAAAATGCATCTCATCTTCTATTTCCTCATTACAGAGTTTGCATATTCTATTTTCTAGTTTAATATTAAAATAACGACCTTTTTCTATTTCAAGTTTGTGAGCTCCAATTCTAAATCTTGTTAAAACACATCTTTGAATATATGGTAATTTCAATAAGTAAGGCTCAAAATTAAAATTTGGTTTAAATAATCGATAAGTTCTAAGTTTATTTCCAGAGGTCTTATTTTGTCTTTTATCATTAAATAATTCTTTCTTCCATATGCTGCAATACTTTAAATATAATTTCTTTTTCACCATATTTCTAATGTTTATTTTAGATGAGAGCACCTGATACTCTTTTAAATCAAGTAATTTTAAGATAGCATCAATACTACTAGCCCAACAATTCTTCCCAGCTTTAGATAATGTATTTGAGAGAGAGAGAGTATGCATTTGTTAATAAAATATTATTTTTAATATGAATTCTTTTCCAATATTTAATCATGTTTGTTAAAATATCTATCATTAGAGGATAACGACCTAATTCGCCAAATATGGCTAAATTTGTTGCGTGCTTATTCACTCCTAATGTAAATCTGCAGAATTTTAGATGCACTTTTTCATTTTTTAGATCTTTACATAATCTATAGAAATAATTAAGTTCTGTGTCATTATTTAACTTTTTTGAATTAAAACAGCCCCATATTTCTGAACCATATAATAATACAGGTTTCACTGTGTGATCAAAAATGTGCATTAGAGTGGAGATATTAGGTTTATAATTAGTAAAATATTTTGTATATTTAAAGAATGCTTTTAAGCCTTTTTTATATAACATGTTTTTGGCTTCTGAAAAGCTGCCAGATGCACTAAAAGTTACGCCAAGATAAGTATAATGTTGGGTACTTTGGATGTACGTGTCTTTATATGAAAGCTGTGCATCTTTAATACGGCCAGATGTATTAAAAACTACAGACTTTGTTTTTTTAAATTAACTTCTAACCCCCAATTTTGACAATAAATTTCCAGCTTATTTAATGCATTCTGTAAGCCTTTTTTAGATTCAGAAAGCAGTACAAGATCGTCAGCATAAAGAAGACAATTTAATGAAACATTTGATAGCAATACTGGGTCACAGGTTTCATCTAATAAAGATTTAAAATCATTTATAAATATTTTAAAGAGACTTGGGCTAAGATTATCTCCTTGTCTTACTCCAATATATGATCTAAAGTCTGAAGTTAACATGTTTCGTGTTTTTATACATAGTATGTTATTAGAATACATACTTTTGATTATATTATAAAAATGAGTTCCTACTCCAATTTTACTAAGTTTATAAAACAGTCCTGTGTGATTAACCGTATCAAAAGCTCTTCTAAAGTCAACAAAACATGTGTATAATGGTTTCGAACCTTTTTGTGTGTGTTTATCTATTAGAGTTTTTAAGACAAAAAGATGATCACTAGTCATTTTACCTTTAGAGAAACCAATTTGTTCTTGGGATATAATGCCATGCTTTTCTAAATATTTTTCTAATCTATTATTTAATATTCTAGTAAACAACTTTCCAATATTACTAATTATTGCAATTCCCCTGTAATTGCTAGGTTCTGAGGTGTCACCTGACTTATGTATAGGAGTTCAAAAACTTTTACACCAAATTTTAGGAAAAATTCCACAAGTTAGGACATTATTAAATATTTTCAAAAGCGGTTGAGAAAAATGTAGAAAACCTCATTTGATATTTGGTCAAATCCGCAGGCTTTTTTATTTTTTAAAGATTTCAGTGCATCAAGAACCTCTTTTTCAGAAATTTTAAAATCTAGCTCATTAAATTGCTTACATTTCTCTGCTTCAGCTAACAAGTTATTTAGATCCTGGTTATTTATATCTTTAGCAGTATTTAATTCCCTAAAATAGTTCAACCATTCTTCGGCTGATATATTGTCTTGCGATTGCACTCTAGAATCACCACCTTCACTTAAAAATTTATTCAGAAGTTTCCAGTAAGCTTTAGGATTGTTATCTTTTAAATTATCAAGCTGATTTACTAAATTTTGTCTATAGAGACGTATTGTATTTTTTCTAGATTTTCTATAATGCTTTAAAGCACTAAAATAAGATGATCGAATATATGGATCTTTATTATATTTTTTAAATAAATTTTCTTTATCAATGAGATGCTTTTTTAGGACTGATAGAGATAGATTTTCCCAATTAGGTGTTTTCTTTTTCTTGTTAGATTTTTTAAAACTATGATGTTTCTTTCTTAGACTTTACACATATTACACCAGAAGTCTAAAGTTTATTGTGCTTTTGTCGATTTCCGCAAAGCCTTTGATAAGGTAATTCGGAGAATTCTCTGGTACAAGTTATTACAAAGTGGAGTCAGTGGCAAATTTATAACAATTATTAAAGCAGTATATGAAACCGTGCGTCTACGAATTAGAACGAAAGACGGCTTATCTGATGCGTTTATAAATTTTCTTGGAGTGAAACAAGGGGAACCATTCTCTCCTCTCTTGTTCCTATTTTTTATTAACGATATAATCAGTGATACACAAGTTGATAACAATGGTAACATATTCGAACTTAATGGTTATCTCATATATTTGATATTATTTGCTGATGATACAGTTCTGCTAGCAAAGTCTCCCGATGCATTGCAAATTTTATTAGATAAACTTTCATTCTACTGTAGGAGATGGAATATAACTGTAAATACGGACAAAACAAAAATTGTCGTATTTCGAAATGGTTGGAAGCCCGTAACTGACCATTTTTATTTCGAAGGCCAAGAACTTGAAATCGTCAAATCATATATATATATCTTGGTATGCTGCTACATTTCAATGGTAAATTTGTTCAAACTCAAAAAAAGAATGGCACAACAAGGAGCTAGAGCTCTATCATCTTTAATTAACTCGATGAAAAGAGTATTCATTGGTCCAAGTCAACAGTGTTTTTTATTCAATAGTATGGTTGGATCCGTTCTGAACTATGCGTCCGAAGTGTGGGGATTTCATCGGGCCAACGAAGTAGAATATGTTCATAATCGTTTTTGTCGATATATACTCAACTTGGGTAAAACTGTACCAATTTTGTTTTTATGTGGTGAACTCGGACACTTTCCGATGTGTATTTCAAGAAAATATAGAATTGTTAAATATTGGTTGAATTTAATTAAGGACCAACCAAATATTGTGTATGATGTATATAAAGTTTTATGTATTGATGCTACTAATGGCAAAACAAATTGGGCATCCAATGTAAGAGACCTTTTGTTTAGTTTAGGTTTGAATTATATATGGATTAACCAGGATCACATAAATGTGTCATTTGACCTTATTAAATCACGTATCAACGATCAATATTATCAAAGCTGGTATGCTAATATTAATGCTTGTGAAAAACTGTCTATCTATAAATGTTTCAAACTAGATTTTTGTTTGGAGAAATATTTACAATATGATTTTAATACCAGTATACTTACAAAACTACGTAGTGGAAGCTTGAAATTATATTTAGAAACAGGTCGCTATGACAATATTCCTAGAGACAATCGTATTTGTAGATGTTGTAAAATGAATAATATTGAAGATGAATATCATTTTGTGTTGATTTGTCCTGCATATAGAACACTTAGATGTAATTTTTTGCCAAAGTATTATTGTTCATGGCCAAATACACGAAAGCTAATTTTTCTGCTACAAGCTGGGTCAAAAAGCTTAACTAAAAATCTATGTAATTATCTTAAAGCTGCATGGAAACTAAAATTGCAAATTATCAGTTAATATATTATTCATATTATTATAAGTTATCTCTGCATTATTTAATTTCTTTAATTGTTCTTTGTATTCTGTCATATTTTTCATATATGTATATATGTATTATGCTAAAGCAATGTTGTTGCTAATGCAATAAAGATTCATTCAATACAAATCCTTGATGGACCCTTTAATCATGTGTTGGTTTGATTTGATTTGATATACGAGGATACAAATTTGGTGAAGTCATGATGACATTTGTTCATTTAATTAGTCCTATCTATCTCTTGCTAGTATATATCTGATTTTACATTATAGACGGTCTGATATGCCGATATGGCTTATAAGTGTTGGTGCGATATTTCGTTGGGCCGACTTGTCAAATAATTCCAGCAATACTTTTTTTCTGTGGTGTAAGCGATATGTTATTTTCTTTTATTGTGAAATAGAAAGTACAGTCTCATAAACGAATAGGTAAATTTTGATGACAGGGATTATGGATTTCAAAGAAAGTACAGGGGCTTCACAGGCATGGTGCTTAGAAAGTGGAACCTGTTTCAAAGTAGACTTTTTTGATGAAGAAGAAAGAAAAATTCATTTCAAATGGCAAGAAGAGGATGAGGAAGAAAGTTCTGATATAAAATTTAGCATCACAGTCCCAATGAAAGACGACCCAAGCAGTAAATGGGTAACAGTTTGTTTTTGAGTGGATATATGTTCCAATCAACATAATAATCGTCTTTAAATACTTGAAATCTACTGTAACCGGAGGGGTTTTTATGTTGTGTATTTTCTGTGTCAACTTTAACATATTTTACCCCAGACCGTGTAAAGAGTAGGTATAGGAATCCTGAGTCTCTGATCCTTCATATTTGGCTTTCCAAACTTAACACTAGCAAGTTTTCATAGTTTATTAGCAAACTACATAATTCAACAAATATCAACAATTTGTAAAGATAAAAACATGAAACATGAATATAAAAAGCAAGTTAAAATTCACATAAAAGTGACATAGTTTAATCTGTCATTTTAACCTTTGTCTAGATGCATTATAATTCTAGACACAATAGCGACATTGTGTCTAGATGCTGTGAAATGCATTACACCTTTCGTGTAGACAACACCTTTCGTGTACACAGTGAGCAAGGTCTGTGCAAGACCAGTTAGTCAGCAAAGTCTGTGCTGGACCTTACGTGTAGACAGTGACTGAGGTCTGTGCAAGACCAGTTAGACAGCGAGGTGTGCAACACCAGTAAGCTCTTACTAAAAAGCTAAAATAGCGGTCGTTTAATCAACCAAATGGCTTATGAAAACAAGCCCAGTACAATTATTTAAATCATCAGTTATTTAACAAATACTATTCAAATATAAACACTCTATAACTAAATTATAAGTTGCAAATTCAACAAAATATGAGAATAAATTCAATGAATTATAGCACCATAATGTAACTAAATATATTAACATGTTAAACAACAATTTTTATCAATAATTCATATTACCAATAGTAATTAAATGTTAATTTTACAACAGTCCATTTTAAAGGGACATAATACTGTCCTGAAACATAGGGTCGCCGTTACATTCCTCCCTCCTTAAAAAAAACTGAAGCCATGAAGTTTAAAAACAAGGCTGGTATGAATCTCCATTATATACAAACAGTATATTCATCCATATATATTGCACACGGAACACATTCCAATTCCTTTATCAATTGAACACTAAAAATACTGGCCATATCATCTCCAATATCAGTTATAACACTCATATATATTATCTCATATCATCACCATCACTGAAAACAAGTGCTGAAAAATTTAATAACAAAATTAAACAAATAGTTAAACTGAATCGTCACCCAGTAAACTGTTGTGTCAAATGCTATGGAAATAATGTAACTGTCTAAAATGTACTAGATATTCTGTATGTGTTTAAGAGATATTTACTATAGAATAAAACAATCATGCAACAACCAGCACTTTATTATAAAAGGCCAAAAGCGATTACGTGAATCAGAGGCTCACATTAGCGATTAAAACACGTCAATCGGGCAGAAACAATTATGTTGGCGTCCAAGCTTATATCCACATAAACATGATAATTTTGAAGCAAGTTAGCATAAAATAAAATGATGTAAGCGACAGCCCTTTTCATGGGTCTAAAGGATACAACAATGAGGTACTTTATAATGCTGTTCCTGTCGATTCATACACATTCATCTTGAGCTATGTGTAATTACTGAATGTGTTAAGTAAGACAAATATGATCAAAATATACCATTCTATCTAAACAATCTAAGTTAAGCTTTCTTTAAACCATTTGAATTTTTTCATCTATGCAATTAATTGCTTATACATTCTATAACTATCAATACATACTTTATCTCTGTGCCAATCTAAAATCAGTCTTTGTAAAGTTAAACTGAAATGATTACTCATCATTATTACATACATATACATGGCAATATCTTTTAAAATCAAAATTAACATCAAGCAAGCATAATGACATTTATTTCACAATATTAAAATTTGACAATTTTTCTTAACATATTTAACTGTATCAATAGTATTGCCGCCTAATGAGAAGATCAGATGTTTCACCTCAGGATCCCACCGCTGCCACCAAAATGTAACCGGAGGGGTTTTTACGTTGTGTATTTTCTGTGTCAACTTTAACATATTTTACCCCAGACCGTGTAAAGAGTAGGTATAGGAATCCTGAGTCTCTGATCCTTCATATTTGGCTTTGCAAAACTTAACACTAGCAAGTTTTCATAGTTTATTAGCAAACTACATAATTCAACAAATATCAACAATTTGTAAAGATAAAAACATGAAACATGAATATAAAAAGCAAGTTAAAATTCACATAAAAGTGACATAGCTTAATCTGTCATTTTAACCTTTGTCTAGATGCAGTATAATTCTAGACACAATAGCGACATTGTGTCTAGATGCTGTGAAATGCATTACACCTTTCGTGTAGACAACACCTTTCGTGTACACAGTGAGCAAGGTCTGTGCAAGACCAGTTAGTCAGCAAAGTCTGTGCTGGACCTTACGTGTAGACAGTGACTGAGGTCTGTGCAAGACCAGTTAGACAGCGAGGTGTGCAACACCAGTAAGCTCTTACTAAAAAGCTAAAATAAGCAGTCGTTTAATCAACCAAATGGCTTATGAAAACAAGCCCAGTACAATTATTTAAATCATCAGTTATTTAACAAATACTATTCAAATATAAACACTCTATAACTAAATTATAAGTTGCAAATTCAACAAAATATGAGAATAAATTCAATGAATTATAGCACCATAATGTAACTAAATATATAAACATGTTAAACAACAATTTTTATCAATAATTCATATTACCAATAGTAATTAAATGTTAATTTTACAACAGTCCATTTTAAAGGGACATAATACTGTCCTAAAACATAGGGTCGCCGTTACACTACAATTAAACATGTCAAAAGTTACATAAAGGTATTAGGGCACCATGCAATATGCAACGCAATAAACTATAAACTGTGTTTGGCAAAACTTTTAGGAATTTTTGGTCCTCAATGCTCTTCAACTTTTTACTCTATTTGGCCTTTTAAACATTTTTTGATTTGAGCGTCACTGATGAGTCTATTTGAGACGAAACATGCGTCTGGCGTAAATATAAAATTTTGACCCTGGTATCTATGATGAGTTTATCTACATGTACAAATGTATCATGATCATCCCTTTTGGAATTAAAAGTCAGCAGCAAGATGAGCTAGTTGGCAAAAAAAATCATAAATAGATTCAAAAGGGCTTCACGAGGGATACCAGTCAAGGGTCTAACTTAAATAAGTTATCAGAGAAAAATAACCATGATAACATGCATGTGTTATTACAGACACTTTCATGAGTTGTCTACTCTTTTTTCCTTAATTTGTAATAACATATGTTTGTTATCAGTTAAATATATCATAAATATTTTGCACTTGGGAATTCTTAAAACTTTGATAACTAATTTTCTAATTCCATTAATACAATTTTGATCAACCATCATGGTAAATCAATGAGACAAGACCTTTAACGTTTAAGGGCAAACTAAGCTGTAGTAACTAGGCCTTGTTATTACAAGCATGTAACTTACTATATTAGAGTAAATGAGAGACTTGGAATCGTGCGCAGTGCCTCATTATAAACTCTGATCATCATTTCTTACAATGAATTGAAATAAATTGTTATGCATGTCGGAGCAAAGCCTTTTAAGAGATATAGAGAAGCTGTAATAACACCCTTTTGTTATTGCAGGAATATATTTTCTGTAATAACATAGGTGTACTATGCATGATTGGTAAACTATGAGCTGTTATATCTATGCAAAGATTAGTATACATAAAGAAAATTATAATCTCAATAGAACTTGAGAAAAATTTAACAAAATAAAGGTTGTATATTTTCCCTTTGAAACATGTAACATACATATGTTATCACAGTTTTTTGATATTTTAGCCCACAATAACAACATATATGTTATTTTTCTCTAATAAATTATTTAAGTTAGACCCTTGACTGGATACTGAGGCAGCCAAATTGAATAATCTCTCTGCCTCCATGCCTCTGGGCTCAGATTCCTAAAAGCAAGGACGTATTACTAACATATATGGGAATAAGAATATTACAAGGAGGTTTCACAGATAACCTGAAAAACTCCTTAACAATTGATTAAAAACCCAAAAAATAGATAGATATTACCCAGAAACTCTATTTTATATGGTGTAACTCATGTCATGCATGTGCAATGCTGCTATTTCAACATTGCTAATGTGATCAACTTCAAGAGTACAATATTTTGTGTCTTGTTTATTATTGTGTCAAGATTATTACAGCTTGTACAGAGTTTACACAGACTAAATTTTTCTAAACATGTTAAAGGTAGATATATATATATAAATAACATGTATCTATCTACATGTAAATAACATCTGCCATATTTGCCATATTGTAATACAGGTACTAACAAAAAAAAAATCATCAGAAAATAGAAATAGCAGGTCCACATTGTTACTGTACTGTAACAAAACTTGAACCAATATTTTCTTTCTCCAGACAATGCCAGAGAATGTGTATGTATTAGTTAGTAAAAGTCAATGCTTTTAAGTTATCTTAATATAACATGGCAAATTTAATTTAGCATTTCTCTTTTAGATGTTTTGGTCAGAAAATGAAGATGTATTAAACAAAATAATGGAAATGCATGACTACACAGATGCATGTAAAGAAAAATCAATTTTACAGATTCTTTCAAAAATAGATTGCTTGTTAAAACCAGTAAGTAAAGTCAGTTGTGATACAATGAACTAAGCACAAGGTTATAAGTCAGACAATATGATAATTATTACTTACAAAACAGTTTTACGTGGACATCAACAAACAAAGAGAAGATCTTGATACCAAGGAAATCTACATACAGCAAAGTGTTCTCCCCAGACATTTCATATAGCATCCTGGTAAAAAATGAAATTGAAATACCATCTTGTTTCTAAAATTATAGCATCACATTCATAACAAAAACTATAGGAAAATTAATTGAGATAGCATCACATTTAAGATTATAACATCACATTACCATGATGCTAAAAGGCCCTGGGGAGAACACTGCAGCTGATTAAGAATACAGTCTGATTCAAGAACAACAATACATTTATATCATGTATATAGTGAACAAACTTGACCATATTGATGCAGAATTATGTTACATGTTAACAGGTCTTTAAAATTGATGTGAAGTAAATTGTATTGTGAACATATTTTTAAAGTGGATTCTGAATTGTATTATATGATTATCATTGTATATAAGTAGTTAAGCCAGACAATGATACTGAATTATGTTATATAAATGTATACAGTTAGCAATTCTTACAACATAATTAAACAAATTGATTTTGAATTTTTAGGAGGTAAACATGCATGAAATGCAATCAAAATTCTTGTGGCTATAGCTTGATAGCTGTATAATTAACTGATTCTAGATTATTTCGTATAGTAAACTTATTCTGGATTATTTCATATAGTTAACTGAGTCTTGATTATTTTGTTTAGTTAACTGATTCTGGGGATTATTTCTTTTAGTCATGATAGTTAACTGATTCTAGATATTTTGTATATATAACTCATTCTCAATTCTTTTGTATAATTAACTTAAGCTTATTCTAAATTATTTTTTACAGTTAACTGATCCTGACAATGAATCTGATGCAGATGAGATAGAAGATGACTATTATGCTGATGATGATGTTGATGCTTCTATGCCAGAGGCTGATCAAGATATGGCAAGAGGTGCTGAAGGGGCAGATAGGTAAGACATATCATATATAAGCTTGTAGTCAAAAACTCACAATTGGAAAAAGGACAAAATCAGTAAATTTACAGATTAGTCTTATTCTTGTAAGCTAAAAAAGGCCTTTGTATGAAAAAATGTGAAAAATTAAAAAGATAAGACTAACTCCCTAATTTACACTACAATGAATGAAAAATATGTATCTAGAAAGCAAACAACCAACAATAACCAGTGGATTACACCTTCCTAGCTTTGGACAGGCGGACTCACTGGAGGGTATACAATGGTATAAGCAGTATGGGAGCCATAGATTCTTCGAAGTTCCTATAACCAGAAAAGTGGGTAACAACACACTACATCATCACTTGCAAGTTCTACTGTTTTAGGAATTTATATTTTTCCTTTATTTATTTAAGTGGAGAAGAAGATGACCTTGGAGCTAATTTCTTTGGTGATGTTGGTTCAAAAGCTGCTGTTGCAAGACTCATGTCAGGTAATTAACGTCTTTTTTTCAAGATTCTTGTATCATGCGTATGTTTAACAAATTGAATACATAAATATGGTTAACATTTATAAGTAAGTTTGCTTTAAATTTGCTACTAATTGTTATCTAACTATGATTTTTTATTGGAGTTTACCTCAAATGATGTGTCTATGCAATAAATTTATCTTGAGCTCCTACATCTATTATGTGTACACACTAAGAATGACTTATAATTGGAGTTTGTCTCATATAATTTGTCAGTGGAATGAATATTTGACTTGACGTGAATCAGACATTAAACACTTTATCAAACTTAACATCTAAAGAAGTTTTATTGATAATATTTTTTATCAGTCTTGAAGTGTTGTTTTGCAGCACAAAATGTATAAGGAATACCGTATAGTGGCGGAATTTATTTTGGCGATTTTGTTCTATCCGCGAAAATAACCCGCTATACTGTATAACATTAATGTGATAATGTTAAAAATGACCTTTTGAGAATATTGTCCTTCAAGTTTTGTAATGAAATGTTTATAATTCTCTGGTCATGACATGCATATTAAGGTAATAGAAAAAACTTAATTGATAAAATTTAGAATGAGAAGGTAAAATGTTTTGAATATATATTTACAGTAAGAAGATTGTATTTCATCTTAAAGAGTCTACATGTCTTATATCATCTATGCAAATTTATTGCCTTTTGTCAAATTAACACATTTCTTATATTTTAATTAAATGCATTTATTTTGTTTTACAGATTTAAAAACTATGAAGAAAGAATCATGTAAATTTGGACTTGATGGAAGTCCAAGGGGAGATAATTTATTTATATGGGTAATACATTACATTTTAGAATGGTATGCCTTGGTGATTGTGTAAATTCTATATCCTAAAGTTATGCACTCTCATTGTTTTAACTTCTTTTTATGTTGATGTCATATAGAAGATCTACTTAACACTTAACTGTATATACATGTTTCACTCATAACATCATAAGTCCTATCAATTTCAGGGCTAATAACTATTTTTTTGTTCTGGCTGTTTTTATTAAAAAATTATGATATTTACATAAGTTCAGTTGTAATGGAATAATTTATTTGCTTAATGCAAGCAGAATTGCTATATTTCAATATTTTACTGGTTATTAGATTAAATCATGAATTAAATACATTTCTTATGTTTTATAGGATATTAAATTGAAAGATTTTCCAGTAGACTCAAAGCTTGGTAAAAACCTTACAGAATATTCTCAAAAATTCAAAAGAGAAGTAAGTTTTGATGTACAGTATAAATCATTATGGGAAGAGACTAGTCAAGGTAACATACAGTAACTAAAAGTATGGCTCGAATTACTAAAGGATCCAAACCCGTTGCAATGTATTATTATATACATGTGGATAGATGACAATTGTTTTAATTAATGTATTCCCTGGACTACATGCTTTAGTTTTAAATATCTAATTACAAATTTTTAAAGCGCTTAGAAAAAAAACCAAGCTTACATTATTTTTTGTTTATATGAGAATGTACATGGTAACACTCCCTTTTGTGTATTTCAGCCAGTAATACAGTTAGAGATGCAGTTTCCACATGATTATCCAATGACACCACCATTTGTCAGAGTAGTGAGACCCAGATTTAAATTTCTCACAGGTGAGTTTCCACATGATTATCCAATGACACCACCATTTGTCAGAGTAGTTAGACCCATATTTAAATTTCTCACAGGTGAGTTTCCACATGATTATCCAATGACACCACCATTTGTCAGAGTAGTTAGACCCAGATTTAAATTTCTCACAGGTGAGTTTCCACATGATTATCCAATGACACCACCATTTGTCAGAGTAGTTAGACCCAGATTTAAATTTCTCACAGGTGAGTTTCCACATGATTATCCAATGACACCACCATTTGTCAGAGTAGTTAGACCCAGATTTAAATTTCTCACAGGTGAAAAGTAAAAACACAAAAATACTGAACTCCGAGGAAAATTCAAAAAGGAAAATCAAAAATCAAAAGGCAAAATCAAAAGTCCAAACACATCAAACGAATGGATAACAACTGTCATATTCCTGACTTGGTACAGGCATTTTCTAATGTAGAAAATGGTGGATTGAACCTGGTTTTATAGCTAGCTAAACCTCTCACTTGTATGACAGTTGCATCAAATTCCATTACATTGTCAACGATGCATGAACAAAACAAACATACTCAAAGAGTAAAAATGTCAAAAATAGGGGTACAACAGTCAATATTGTGTTATCATCTTAATATCACTACATAAACAACAAATGTAACAAAGTAGCACAAAAAGGCATACATCAAATTTAACATTCTCATTTTGCTTTTCTTATACGGCTGAATTTATCTATGTAAAGTCTACCCATAAACGAAAGAAGGTTTTCATTACTGGTGTAAAATTGCGCGTTTGAAATTCGCACAGGTAGACATAAAAATAATTTTGTCGTATGACGGCATACATAAATGCAGACTCACGTAAAGTAGATATAACAAAAAACAGACTTACAGTAAAAATAATAAATAAAATAATGGTGTGGTTCAAAGTATGACGGGACACATAAGTACAGTTTCACGTCAAATACGGCTGAATTTATCTATGTAAAGTCTACCCATAAATGATAGAAGGTTTTCATTACTGGTGTAAAATTGCACGTTTGAAATTCGCACAGGTAGACATAAAAATAATTTTGTCGTATGACGGCATACATAAATGCAGACTCACGTAAAGTAGATATAACAAAAACCAGATTTAACAGTAAAAGTAATAATAATAAATAAAATAATGGTGTGGTTCAAAGTATGACGGGATGACTAGGTGAGTTTCCACATGATTATCCAATGACACCACCATTTGTCAGAGTAGTTAGACCCAGATTTAAATTTCTCACAGGTGAGTTTCCACATGATTATCCAATGACACCACCATTTGTCAGAGTAGTTAGACCCAGATTTAAATTTCTCACAGGTGAGTTTCCACATGATTATCCAATGACACCACCATTTGTCAGAGTAGTTAGACCCAGATTTAAATTTCTCACAGGTGAGTACCCACATGATTATCCAATGACACCACCATTTAACAGAGTAGTTAGACCCAGATTTAAATTTCTCACAAATGAGGACCATCTTAATTTGCCCACATCTATGTTTGATAAAGAGGACTTTTACAGTCATGTATTTTCCCGTACATTTCAGATGTGACAATGATTATTAAACTAGTGTGAATCATTCATAAAAAGGAACTTGAAATTTATCCATAGATGTTTTTATCTAATGCATGTTTGATTTCTAACTGAGATCTTTGTCTCAATTGTTTTATGATTTTATGAAGTTATAAAAAGAAGATATATGAATATTGGTCAATCAGTTACAAAGTAACGCCACAAAAAACTAAATGCAACTTGAGGTCAACCAAATTCATAGTCATAGTGCAGGGAAGTGGTAAGAATTGAATGTTTATCTTACTTTAATGTTACCATTTATGTATAAATATTTAGACTAGAAGTGTTATGATGTGTACAAGATAAATTTGGTATATAAAAAATAGGCGATTTTATTATAAACACTCTATAAAAATTGACTTGGGAAGAAGAACAACTGTTGATTTTGTATTGGTGAATGTTGTCTTTGTGACATAAGGAAGGCTCTGCTGCAATATGCTTTCCCTATTTCTGATAGAATTGAATATTCCATATGAATTGACATGTGTTTTCTGAACATTTTTATATTTACAGGTCACATAACAATTGGTGGCAGTATTTGTATGGAAATGTTAACCAAGTCAGGTTGGCGACCAATTAATGATATTGAGGTAATGATAAGAGCAGTGTATGTGTTAATATTATGATGAATTTAAAGGTGAGGTAATGTCAATACAGTCTAAAAACACAACAAACAGAAATATAAGAAAGGGAAAGATGTCTAATGGTATACTTAAGGGTAATAGAGGTAAAAGGGAGGTAATGACATTACAAAGAAAAATTGTTTTTCATGGTATCAAAATGTGACATATCAGGAAACTTTAAAATCCTTTGCTTGAGAAAGGCAAGACATTATTATATGGCAACAACATACAACTGGCCCTGCCATATGTCATTAAATTGTCTTTGCCAAAACATATGGTTAATAGTATTTACAATTACTTCTTTTAACTCCATATTCATAAGAGTAAACACAAAGCATTATGACAAACATGAAAGCCATTTTTTATTGGTTGAGAAAGTTAATAGTTTGAAGAGAGAACAATAAACTTTGGCAAGAAAACTGACAATCTTAGTAAAGAATAAAGTCCAATGCACTTTACCAAGATCACGTTTTGAACTCACAACCATAGTTTTTACAGGTTAGAGATCACTGTAGATGATCTTTTCAGATCACAAAACAATGAGAACCCTCTGAAAATTACAAAATATTTTTATGATCAGATGTCTCAGATGATGTTTATAGAATGAAGTTGAAATTGTAAAATTCATTTACTAGTTCACTTCAGTTTTCATTTTTTTATATTTAAACATGTTTTTTTAAGTCTATGATTGCTCTGACTTCCTACAGCCTTATAGGGACTTGATGGGGTTATTGAATGAACCTTAGCCCAATCATGTAACATAAATGCCGTCAGATTGTCTGAGCAATTTTAGACTGATAAATAATTAAGTTGTGGTAATCGAAATTTTGAAGTGTGTGTGTGTACTACTGATTTTACGAACTGTCTGATATACATATTGTACCATTGTAGATGATTTTAGTTCAAATTCGATCAGAGATAATGTCTGATAAACAGGCTTCACTTGATATGAACGATGCAGATAGACCATACGGAGAACAGGAAGCAAGAGACGCATTTAATAGAATGGTAAAACGATATGGCTGGAATTCATAAAAGGAGAAAATGTTTGTATGTGTATGTTGCATAAGAGAAGATGTGTGAGTCAGAAGTAGACTGTAAGTTAAAGGGTATTTCCTTACAGAAGAGAATCTTGATATGGGAAGGTTAAATTGAGAATAAAATCAGCGAGAGAATGTTTTGCATGCATAATTAGTATTATTATCAATCATGGACATTTTAGATGTTAGATTTCATACTGTATGGTCCAGCAACTTCTGTATTTGATTAAATGTGGTGTATGTTTACTGAAACCTTATTTAATGAAGTAGAGAATGTTTTGAATGCATAATTAGTTTATTATCAATCATGGACATTTTAGATGTTAGATTTCATACTGCACGGAACAGTAACTTCTGTATTTGATTAAATGTGGTGTATGTTTACTGAAACCTTATTTAATGAAGTAGAGAATGTTTTGAATGCATAATTAGTTTATTATCAATCATGGACATTTTAGATGTTAGATTTCATACTGCACGGACCAGTAACTTCTGTATTTGATGAAACTTCATATATTTTTACTGACACTCTTATTTAATGTAATGAAGCAGAGAGAGTTATGAGTGATCACTGTATTCATTTGTTTATTTTATTTCTGCAATTTTGATTTTTTTTTATTACAAAACAACACCTATGCGAAATATGGTAAAACGATATTTATTTTTTGCCATATCTCACAAATAAGGGGTAATAACGGTTTGAATAAATGAGCTCTACTCGTTTCGTTTTTATCCTTCATCAAATATGTATAATATTTTAATCATTGTAGATGGATTAAGTCCCTTTTTGTGTTAATTTTTCAATTAAATCTTCTCTTTTTACTTGTAATACTTACTTTTATTTGAAGTGACCACTGAGTTTAAAATATATCAGTTTATTTGTTAAATTTTGATTTGATTGAGAAACTTTTCATTGTTGTAAAAGTTAATTTAAGTTAATTTAAATAATAAAACATGTTCTAGTTCAGGCAACTTATATTTTAATGGTTGTTAATCCATCTGTGGTTGCATTTTCATGAGAAGAAAAGATGTTTAACTCCGGCCAAAGGGAACCCAGTCGAAGTGGTAGGGGTGTGCCCTATTAGTGTTGTCCAAATTAGGAAGAAACTTTATAAAACTGTACACTGACATTGTACTTACATACATGTTACACAAATTTAATTTCTATTTAAAAACACATTTTATTTATACACTTACCATTATAATAGTTTACAACCATTTTAAAGTTAAAGACAATTCGAAAAATTATAGATTAACTCTAAATTTAGTAACTTCATTTGCATTGTACTATGTTTGATTCATTTTCTGTTCAACATTACATAATGATATAGAGTATCCCATAGCAACGTCAACAATGGACAATTATGACGTCACATACATGATACCGTTTTTTTGTACTTCAGGGGTTCTAATTTTGTATACTTTGTCCTGATGAAGCCGATCTAATCGGCGAAACATGTCGACAATAAAAGATGCAGTTTACTTAAGTGTTGTTGTCATTGTAGCGGTATTAAAAATTTTTTTATTTGACAACCCTGCATACCATCTGGTATCCACTTAAGGGAACTCTACCAGCACAAAACATAAGAGGCGTTGGTTCAGCAGCTCTTTATTTATCTTTTGATATTCCATCTGAACCCCTGCATCCCCGGATCCGCCTATATCACACAGCGCCGACCCCACGGCCATCTCTATACCGAGCAAGAACGAAGAATTCCAAGAAGCCAACAAACAACTGATACCATCAATTACTGCCAAGAAACCACCAAACAAAAGGAAACTTATATGAAGAACAAACAGAGGACTACATTCCTACAACAGGACGGCCAATATATCAAGATTTATATGTACCATCATTCTGTGCCATCAGAAAATTAAATGTAAAATTATTTTAGTGTGAAACCTTAAAAAGGATCTTTCAAAAGTCAATGAAGATGACACAAAACAGCCAAGATAGATTTCCAGTACTATTTTAAACCTGCAGCAAATTAAAGTTAAAAGAAGTAAGATACAAAGAACATAAATCCTTCCCACCACCATTTCCAGTTCAACCAACATTGCCAAGAAATTTTGCGACAGTAAACCACTTTACGGCATTCCCGACGCGATTGGAAGTAGTACCTCCGGCCAAAGGGAACCCAGTCGAAGTGGTAGGGGTGTGCCCTATTAGTGTTGTCCAAATTAGGAAGAAACTTTATAAAACTGTACACTGACATTGTACTTACATACATGTTACACAAATTTAATTTCTATTTAAAAACACATTTTATTTATACACTTACCATTATAATAGTTTACAACCATTTTAAAGTTAAAGACAATTCGAAAAATTATAGATTAACTCTAAATTTAGTAACTTCATTTGCATTGTACTATGTTTGATTCATTTTCTGTTCAACATTACATAATGATATAGAGTATCCCATAGCAACGTCAACAATGGACAATTATGACGTCACATACATGATACCGTTTTTTTGTACTTCAGGGGTTCTAATTTTGTATACTTTGTCCTGATGAAGCCGATCTAATCGGCGAAACATGTCGACAATAAAAGATGCAGTTTACTTAAGTGTTGTTGTCATTGTAGCGGTATTAAATTTTTTTATTTGACAACCCTGCATACCATCTGGTATCCACTTAAGGGAACTCTACCAGCACAAAACATAAGAGGCGTTGGTTCAGCAGCTCTTTATTTATCTTTTAAAAATAAATGTATAATTAAAAAAGTCTCTATAAATGACCACAGTTTCTGGTAGGTTGTAATCCCATATTATATGTATGCAATTTGTTTTATTTGTTTAAGGGAGATATACAGTTATTTAAAATGAAAACAATTTAACAAACAAATGTTTTATATATTTCTTGACTACATTTTAAGGGTTTACAGAGAATTACTTTTTAGTAAAAAAAGATGTTCAAAGTGAGTAAAATTTTAGCATAAACAAAAGAAGTTTTTGTGTATATAATTTTTGTTAACCTACTGATTTTTCAGTTTAACTACAGAATGACATAACAGATATGACTTTGTTTATCTTTAGAGAATTTGGTGTGTATAGCAGATTTTAACTAGTTATTTAGTTACTTTAGTATGTTAGTGATTTTGCCAGTGCTTATTATAAATCAACCATTTTCAAATAACAAAATTGTTTCTTATCAATTTTGTCCCTTAGTAAATACTGTGGCTTCACTTATTTTCGTGGGTACCAATTTTTGTGGAGAGCTTACATGTTCATGGGTACCAATTTTTGTGGAGAGCTTACATCTTCATAGGTACCAATTTTTGTGGAGAGCTTACATGTTCATGGATATTTATTTTCATGTGTTGAAGTCTGCAAACAAGCTTTTAGAAAAATTCTTATTAATTGATTATTTAATTTCGTGATTAACCTGTACCTATAAAATCCACGAAAATTGGTTTCCAACAAATAATAATGAATCCACAGTATATAAAAGCAAAAAAACCCAAAAAAAAACAACATTTGTATTCAAACAAAATTTTTCTAGAATCATAATAATAATAAGTCTAATAAATATACTCTTCTCTATTGTTGAAAACCATATGTTGACCTCTAGGTGTCTTTTGTGTTTTTTTCTATTGTTTGGTTGCTGTTTAATTGACATATACTTCATATCTCCATAGTAAACTAAATCCCTTTCAATGTAATTCGAACAGTAACAATTTTACGGGTTTACATGTATAAATAAGAGTGAATAATGAGATTTGTTTGTTGTCAGACATTTTAGACTGCGAATTTGATTGGAGATAGTCAGGATATACTTGTTAACCCTTTCCTCCATAATGACGTTTTTTGACGCCACCCCCTTTACTCCATAAATAAGCCTTTTGACGCCTGTGTAGTACCTCAGTTGAAACGCTTTGACTACGAAATGTCTGCATCAGACTTAAAAAAATTAGCATCCAATATGAAAAGGATATTCATAAGAATATCTGATTTGAATTTCATTGATGAAATATTCATTTTCACAATGCATTAATACTTTAAACCCGATGATTTTTTTTTTATTAAAAAAATCCTATGCAAATCAAGTATGTAAGAAAATAAATTCCACGGAGGAAAGGGTTAACCAATCATTGTGTCACAACTTCATTCAATGAAAGTATATTTATGTCTTGAATATAATTTAATATTCATTTGTAATGTATCAAAATATATAACAAAATTATCATGATTATTAAATTTGTACAGGAATTTGAAACTTGTCATAAATCTGATTGGTCATATAAAAACTATGTCTAAAAGTTACTACTTTATTTGTTTGAAGCATCTGTTATTGTTATAAAATTTTGGGATTGCATTAAGTTTCGGGCATATATGGGGGTGTCGGGATGATATCCAGGCCGATAAGGAAAAGTCCATGCATTAGTCTTAATGTATTGCCTTTCACTAATAAAGTTAATATAGTTATATTATTTATATTGTTCCACTATGAGTGCAATAAAAACTATTATTTCTTTCCTTTACAAAGAAGGGTTGGTATACTGGTTTACCTCTGTCCATGTTTCCATATCAATTTTGATATGACACCATTTTGAGTTGTCACATGTTTGCTATTTGAATGATGATTCATATCATATCATACATTTCTAAACATTCTGATAAATCAAATTCTGTAACTTAACAGAAACAAAAAAAATATTTTGCACATCTGAGAGGTACGTAGCTCCAACATCTCTGCCATTTCAAAACTATCAGCTCTCAGCATTCTTATTAGGATTAGTGTAAAATAGTTCTCTGACTGCAGAAAACTGTATAATCTTGATTCTTCTTTTTTATAATTAGATATATGTATGATCTCATTTGCTATTGTAAGATAAATAATTTCTGTAAATAATTGAAATGTGTGCTTTTGTGAATTGCAGTTGTAAAAATGTAGCGTTAAAGGGCATATTAAAAAGGCAATGTCTTTCTAGGATTATTTTCGGTGGACTTGACATACTGTTAACATATTTTCATAGATACTTTTTATTCACCAGTCAAAATTTTGACAGGACGTATTATGGTATATAAATGTCCAGCATCCGTCTGTCCGTCTATCAGTCTGTCTGTCCCATGTAAACATGTTGTACCTTAAATTGAGAACGACTTATCCAAATTTCATGAAACTTAACATAGTTGTTTCTTATGATGGTCAAACGATCTGTATACTTTTTGGTGGAAATTAGAATAAAACTTTTTGAGTTACGGGACTTTGTAACTAAAACCAGGGTGTGTTTTTTTTCAAATGACATGTCACACCGTATCTCAAAAACAATTTATGATTATTGCTTAAAACTTTACACACTTCTTACTTAGATTAATCTTAAAATCTGTATACTTTTTGGTGATGATTCTAAATTTTATTGTAGAGTTATTGAGTTTTTTTGTAAAAAAAGGGGGGGGGGGAGTTTCACATGTCACACTGTATCTCAGAAACTGTTCATGATTATTGCATAAACTTCAAACACAAGAAGACGTATCATGCGCTCATGGTGCAGCTGTTTATTTAATTGTTTAGTCCTTTTGATCTAATTTCTTAAAGATATGTTTTAACTAATTTTGACAAGTACATGACTATTTGAATTTTTGTCTTTTTTCTTCTCGCAACACTCACTTAAACAAGTTTTTATAGTATTTCAGAAATCCAGAGAAATATTCTTTGAAAATAAACATAACTTATTCTATGCCTCATAAATGTAAAACTACTTGACAATGAATATTTCGTTCTATGAAAAACACAAATTATCTGCACTTCATTATTAAAATATTTGGTTTGATTCCGATTGTCTTTTAAAAATTTCTACATTTAATACTTGGAATGATTAATTATAGAACATTCCATGTTTTAAGTATCTATGTAACACTTGTCAGATTGGTTCTATTTTTATGGTTGTTTTGTTTTTGTGTTACTGTAGAAGTTCTTATATTCATAATCCTAAATGACAGTTTTTCCATTCTGTTGACAAAAAATTTGCTCATGAGATTTTTATGAGATTTTATTATTAGTATTGGACATCAAACCCTGTCAATGAAACATATTCTTTTTACATGGTATTAAAATGTATGATTTTCATGAGCAATGAAATTTTTTTCTTGGTGTTAATTTAATCTTTATATTATAGTTTTCATGAGCAATGGAAAATAAGAATTGAATTGAAACCAAGAAAGAACAGTAATCTAACAAGTATCTTACTTGATTGTTTTATTTTTTTAACATTCAATACTTGGACTTGGTTCAGTAAAACTGACAAAGCATGATTTTGAATATGTACATATCTTGTATCTAACTACAATGTATCTGTTTCTGTTGATGAAAAAGTATTTTAACAGTTTAGTGTTTAATGATTGTTTGTGATTTAAAAGTATGTATATGTGAATATTTATTTTGATGGAAGAATTAAAAAACTTTAGGAAAAGCATTGCTTATTGTTTGTAAGAAATACATTATTCTGTGATAAAAACCAAACATTATTCAATAAAATATCAAAGAAAAGTATTTGTGTTAGTTGTATTTCTAGTTGATTAATTTTGACTAAATTGGCATGGACAGAATGAAAGGATAGTGTATTTATTGTAAAGTAGGCATACCTATGGTTGTTAAATTCTGTGCTATTTTGGTCTCTTGTGGAGAGTTGTCTCATTGGCAATTATACCACATCTTTTTATGCCCCACCTATGATAGTAGAGGGGCATTATGTTTTCTGGTCTGTGCGTCCGTTCGTCCGTCCGTTTGTCCTGCTTCAGGTTAAAATTTTTGGTCAAGGTAGTTTTTAATGAAGTTGAAGTCCAATCAACTTGGAACTTAGTACACTTGTTGCTTATGATATAATCTTTCTAATTTTAAAGCCAAATTAGACTTTTGACCCCAATTTCACAGTCCATTGAACATAGAAAATGAAAGTGCTAGTGGGGCATCTGTGTACTTTGGACACATTCTTGTTTATGTATACTATATGAACATCTACATAAGTACCATGTCCTGAAAATGCATAACACATTTGCCACTAGGCATTTACAAACAAATGTAGCAAAGAAGAATAATCCATTCTTCATTAGAACGTTTGTCATGTTAAGAATGGTTACTAGACCCCCATGTGTTCAGATCAGTTAAACATAAGTTTTAGCATATGAAAGTTGCTACAATTATTTACAAAACTTAACTTTTTTTTCTGATAAAGATGTTTCTGTAAGGCAGCTGTAAAAGGCATTCATACTCAGATCAAATAGATTAGATAGTAATGATCTATATTTAAGTTTTCACATGTTTTGATTTGCATTGACTTCTGTCTTTTGCTGAACACTGTAGGTTGACCCCTGGTTGTCATTTGGTTATCATTCGCTTGCTGTGACATTTGGTTAAATTTTTCATTGGCTGCTTGCTGTTATTTGGTTATATTATTAAATCATTGGTTCGCTGTGTCGTTTGGTTAAATTTATAATTGGCTTGCTGTGTCATTTGGTTGTATTTATCATCATTAGCCTGCTGTGTCATAGGATTGTATTTATTATCATTGGCTTTCTGTGTTATTTGGTTAAATCTATCATTGGCTTGCTCTGTTATTTGGTTAAATCTATCATTGGCTTGATGTGTCATTTAAAAGTTAAGTGACAAATGTCTACATCTGTATGGATATAAAAAAAAATGAGTGGTATGATTGCCAATTAGACAACTCTCCACAAGAGATTAAAATGACACAGAAAATAACAACTATAGGTCACCGTACGGCCTTCAACAATGAGCAAAGCCCATATCGTATAGTATATTATTAAATCATTGGTTCGCTGTGTCGTTTGGTTAAATTTATAATTGGCTTGCTGTGTCATTTGGTTGTATTTATCATCATTAGCCTGCTGTGTCATAGGATTGTATTTATTATCATTGGCTTTCTGTGTTATTTGGTTAAATCTATCATTGGCTTGCTCTGTTATTTGGTTAAATCTATCATTGGCTTGATGTGTCATTTAGATAAAATTATCATTGACTTGCCTTGTTATTTGGTTAAATTAATCATTTCCTTGCTTGTCATTTGGTTAAATTTATCATTGATATGGTGTGTCATTTGGTTGTACATTTTTGTATTTATCATTGTCTTGCTGTGTCGTTTGGTTAAATTAATCATTTCCTTGCTTGTTATTTGGTTAAATTTATCATTGATATGGTGTGTCATTTGGTTGTACATTTTTGTATTTATCATTGTCTTGCTGTGTCAATTTGTTCAATTTATCATTAACTTGCTGTGTCATTTGGATATAATTATTATTGGCTTGCCTTATTATTTACTTATATTTATCATTTTCTTGCTTGTCATTTGGTAAAATTTACCATTGACTTGGTGTGTTATTTGGTTAAATTCATCATTGACTTGATGGGTCATTTGGTTAAATTTACCATTGACTCGATGTGTCATTTGGTTAAATTTATCATTGACTTGATGTGTCATTTGGTTAAATTTATCATTGACTTGATGTGTCATTTGGTTAAATTTATCATTTGCTTGATGTGTCATGTGGTCCACATCTGTATGGAACATATATATCTGAAATCTAGTGGAGTTGTAAAAAAGTGCCTTATGTGATTAGAACATTTAAAAGTTAAGTGACAAATGTCTACATCTGTATGGATATAAAAAAAATGAGTGGTATGATTGCAATTAGATAACTCTCCACAAGAGATTAAAATGACACAGAAAATAACAACTATAGGTCACCGTACGGCCTTCAACAATGAGCAAAGCCCATATCGTATAGTCAGCTATAAAAGGCCCCGAAATGACAATGTAAACAATTCAAACGAGAAAACTAACGGCCTTATTTATATAAACTAGAGGCTCTCAAGAGCCTGTATCGCTCACCTGACTCTACTTGGGTTTTGAAATCATATAAAAAAAAGATAAAATTTGGCTACAAAGTAACAACACTTGGCCACCACCTCATTAGGAAAGGAACATTTATGCTATGTATGATTTCATTCAATTCAGTGGTTCTCTAGAAGAAGACTTTTGTATGCATTTCCCATAGAGTCCTATGTTAAACAAAGTCACCCCACTGGCGGCCATCTTGGATGTTGGATCGGCTACAAAGTAACAACACTTGTTCAACACCTCATAAGGAACATTCATACCATGTTTGGTTTCATTCCCAGAGGCGGATTTAGAGGGGGGCCAGGGTGCCCGGGCCCCCCCCCCTTTTTGGGAAAAAATTTGGTTGCTTATATAGGGAATCATTGAAGCGTGACTGGAGCGGGCCCCCTCTGAGGTCAGTCATTGGGCCCCCACTTATGAAAATTTCTGGATCCGCCACTGATTCCATTCAGTGGTTCTCTAAAAGAAGTCATTTGTATGAATTTCCCATAGTGTCCTATGTTAAACTAAGTCCCCCGCTGGCGGCCATATTAGATGATGGATCGGCTACAAAGTTACAACACTTGGTCATCACATCATAAGGAACATTCATACTATGTTTGGTTTCATCCCATTCAGTGTATGGATTTCCCATAGGGTCCTATGTTAAACTAAGTCCCCCGCTGGCGGCCATCTTGGATGATGGATCGGCTACAAAGTAACAACACTTGGTCAGCACCTCATAAGGAACATTCATGCCATGTTTAGTTTTATGGACGCCGAATGATGAGAAAAGCTCACTGGCCCTTCGGGCCAGGTGAGCTTAAAATGAACGAAAAACAAATATGCAACAAATAAACAAACGACAACCACTGAATTACAGGCTCCTGACTTGGGACAGGCACATACATACATAATGTGGCGGGGTTAAACATGTTAGCGGGATCCAAACCCTCTCCCTAACCTGGGACAGTGGTATAACAGTACAACATACGACCGAACTATAAAAATCAGTTTGAAAAAGGGTTAACTCATCAGATGGACAAACATACAAGTGGACGTGGTCGGGTACTTGTACATCCCAACAAAAGACACTAGGTACAGATCTGAGAGTACTCGAAGTTAAGTGACAGCTAGTTCAAAGCTACTAACAACTAATAATAAAATGGCACTGGCTACGGTTACATGGAAATGTAACAATAATAAAAATATTATTGTTACATTGGGGACTAAATGCCGGAATGCATGGTTGGATAAGGAACCGATTAATTACGAATGTAACAATAATTATTGAGGCTACGGTTACATTGCGTTATTGTTACATGAAAAACAGCAATGTTCGATGGGACTAGTAATATGTACTAAATAATAAAAGTTGAAGACATTATCTTATATTTACAATACATACAGGTATAACATACAATTTTTTGATTTTTTTATAGTACGTCCTCCATGGATTCTGAAATCGGACTCGGACATCTCTTAAACTGAGATTTACTATGCGTAGTGTTGTGCGTTTGTTTTTTTTTTCTACATTGGCTAGAGGTATAGGGGAGGGTTGAGATCTCATAAACATGTTAAACCCCGCCGCAATTTTGCGCCTTTCTAAAGTCAGGAGCCTTTGCATGGCCTTTGTTAGTCTTGTATGATTTTTTAATGTTAGTTTCTTGTGTATAATTCGGAGTTCAGTATGACGTCCATTATATCACTGAACTAGTATACATATTTGTTTAGGGGCCAGCTGAAGGACGCCTCCGACGGGTGCGGGTGTTTCTCGCTACATTGAAGACCCATTGGTGACCTTCGGCTGGTGTCTGCTCTATGTTCGGGTTGTTGTCGCTTTGACACATTCCCCATTTCCATTCTCAATTTTATACATGTATACAGAAGTTCACAGTGTTAGTTCACTGTTAGCAAACTTTGCTTTTGATGTATCAATTTTTGGTAAGTGCGTTTGTATAGCTGTATGAAATTTGTGTCTTGATATTGTTTCAGTTTCGTTTCAAACGCATCCCATGCAAGTTTTAAATTTTTCACCCAAACAAAATTGGTAATAGGAATCTCTTCATCTTTTGTTCAAAGTATAATGACAGTAATACGAGTAGGTGTGCAGTTAAATAATTAAAAGTGAACTGTTTTCTTAGCCCGAGTTTTCAACAACAAACCATTGAACTATGTCAGTTTTTCGCCTTTGGCACTACTAATTTCTCGAGACTAATTTGAAGTAGTATCTTTAAGAACATCAAATCCGTTAATACCTAAAACTATTTAAACACCATTTATTGAATAATAATATTTATTATTTATTATTATAACAAGTATTATTTAGTAGACATGAATGAATTAAGCAACAAAACTATATAGAAGATTTAAATTTAATAAATCTAGCGTACATTGCTGTTTTTCATGTAACAATAACGCAATGTAACCGTAGCCTCAATAATTATTGTTACATTCGTAATTAATCAGTTCCTTACCCAACTTTGCATTCCGGCAATTAGTCTCCAATGTACCAATAATATTTTTATTATTGTTACATTTCCATGTAACCGTAGCCAGTGCCTTAAAAAAAAACATTGATCAACATTACCGTGCATACCAGAGACGTGTATATATTATTGATGTCTCTGTTTTCTTTTCGTACCTAAATATGGATAATTAGATAAGGGATAACAAGAGCTGTCAAAATGACAGTAAACCGGATTCTTTAACATTTATTTGTGTTCTGGCATTTATCAATATTACAAGGACCAAAACTCCTAATAGGAAATTTTAAAAGGTTTTGGTTGAACGGTTCATGAGTAAATGCACGGACAACATTTTTGAAACTTTCAAGAACCGTAACTCCTGAACGGTAAAAGTCAAAATCGTCATTATTGAACTTGACCTCCATTTTGTTGTCAGTAACAACATATTAAAATTTTAAAAGTTTGGTTGACTGGTTCATGAGTAAATGCACGGACACGACATTTTTTAAACTTTCAAGAACCGTAACTCCTGAACCATGTGAACGGTAAAAGTCAAAATCGTCATTATTTAACTTGACCTCCGTTATGAGGGGGGATAGGAGGGGTCTTGATCCCGAAATCCCGGACTTGAAAAAACGAAATCCCGAGGTCCCGAATTTAAATAAAGCAAATCCCGACATCCCGAAATCCGAAAAAAAAGGATCCCGGATCCCGAAAGGGTCAATCCCGAAATCCCGAGCTTAAAAACACCCGATCCCGGAGTCCCGATAAAGGTCCTATTCCCCCTCCGTTATGTTGTCAGTAACAACATATTAAAATTTTAAAAGGTTTGGTTGAACGGTTCATGAGTAAATGCACGGACACAATATTTTTTAAACTTTCAAGAACCGTAACTCCTGAACCATGTGAACGGTAAAAGTCAAAATCGTCATTATTTAACTTGACCTCCATTTTGTTGTCAGTAACAACATATTAAAATTTTAAAAGGTTTGGTTGAACGCTTCATGAGTAAATGTGTAAGACATAATAGTGTCCTGTGAAAAAGTGTCCATGTGGACACTTTTTCATAGAATTTTGGTATTCAATAATGTCCATTACCATGGAATAGTGTCCCTCAAATGGACAGATATCTACTGCAAAAAGATATGAAATAGTGTCCACCCACAGGACAAATTTTCATAGTAGTTCCTATTAAATTGTGTCCTCCAAGGGAAGTAATACAAAGGTCATTAAAAAGTTTTATTATACATGAATTATCATTAAAATATGAAGGATTGATGAGAAATTGATAAATATACAAATGTAAACAAACAAATAATGGATAGAAGTGAATATAGAGAAATTTAAGTTCTAAGAAATTTCCAGCAAATGGTGATGACAATGAAATAATAACAATAAGAAGTGTAAAATCAAATCTGAAGAACTTTACTATATTTATTATGTCAGAGAAGAAAGCAATAGAAAATAAATAATGTCCATTGCCATGAAATATTGTCTCCTAAGTGGACAGCATTCAGGGCCGTAACTAGGGTTCGAATTCAGGGGAGACAGGGGTATGGGGCCGCGGAATGAGGCCCCCAAGATAGGGGGTTGGGGGCACAGCCCCCCGCCGATTTTTGTTCCCTCAGTCATTGGCTAAAAATGACCCGTTTCCCTTCGATTTCCTTACTTTAAGAATATCAGTATTGCTTGAACCTAGAAGCAACTCAAACTTATGCAAAAACAAGCTGAGATTGCTATTCGGGGTGAGCCAAGGCTCCGTCGTGAAGGCCGTACTTTTGACGTATAATTGTTAACATTAAATATATTGTGACCGCGGATTTTTTTCTCAAATGATTTTGCTAAAAATTACCCGTTTTCCTTCGATTTCCTTACTTTAAGAAAGATCAGTTTTGCTGGATTCTTGGAGCAATTTTCATGCAAACAATTATTATCTGTATTTAAAGATATTTTTTTTAGAAACTGGTAAGTTCAAAAAACATATAAAGCAAGATAATAGAACGCAAGATAATTTTTTTGTTTTGAGGATCTTGACTCGATTTCAATTGTTGAAAGCTGAACAGACATGTATATAACTACAACCAGGGACTTTCAATACTAGTCTAGTATATACTTAGTATAGAAAGTCCCTGCTACAACGAATGGGAGTGTTTACCTACTAAGGCGTTGACCATAAATTATATTCTTGTACGATCGGGAGACTTAAAAAAAAACGATCCAACAGCTGATTCAGCCGGTAACGTATTTCCGATATCTTAAAAGATTCACAATACAAAAGGAACTTCCTCTGTTTAATTGAGCCCCCAAAGAAATGTGAATAGTTAAGTTTTTATTCAAAATTATCGAAAGCAAAGTTTCATATGTGTTCTCGTACGAATACTGACCCCCCGCAATACTGAATAACAGACGGACGGCCACACAAAAAAACAAAAAAAGTAACTGAAACGGTTCACTTTCGATCAAAAATTCGAAAAACGACAGACATACCACGTATCATGATAACACTGTTAAAACTGTAAACTTGTGTTGTTTATAATATAAATTCAATTTTTTTCGTGTACATATTGTCAATATTTTATTTTATTACTTAAAAAAAAAATTGGTGTAGAAAATTCAGGGGAGGCAGTTGCCTCCCCTGCCTCATAGGTAGTTACGGCCCTGGCATTTTACCGCAACAGTTATGACATATGGTCCATCTACAGAACAAATTTTTTTGTAGTCAATGTTATAAAATTGTGTCCTACAAGGAAAATAATACTGAACAGCATCTGATACTTATTTGTGTTTGAATTATATATGTATATAATTATATTGAAAGATATAAATATGAATATAAGGATGGTATGAGTGCCAATGAGACAACTCTATGTCAACAATGGTCAAAGTAACAACAAATTAAAGTTCGCAATTAAAGTTAAAATGTGTCCAGTAATAACAAGGCAATGGATATCATTTGATACTTTAATCATATCAAAAATTGCCCAGGCGGACACAATGTCCTGCGAAAAAACGTCCACCTGGACAATATTATGGTAGTGAATAATGTCCATGTTCATGGACACTTTTTCATACCTGAGGACATATTTTCATAGGAAATTGTGTCCAGGACACATTTAAATAAGTAAATGTTGTCCATGGACAGTATTTATTACGAAAATGTGTCCGGAGGACATTTTTTCATGGGGGACATTATTAAATCCTACAAATGCCCGCCCGGCCGCCCGCGGTACATCCCCAAATCAATAACCGACATTTTTGACACAAAAATCTGGTTAATAAAATCGCCATGGAAATTGATAATAATTTGAACTAACAATAAAAAACGCAATTTTATATACACATTGAATTTCCCGCGGAATTAAGAACATTTATTATAATTACTTCCCCTTAGAAATGTTAGACGTTTCCGCCTAATTTGCATACTGAAGTTTGCAGAGCATTATGAAAAATGGCTCATGCATTTCTAGAAACGTTCACAGGTACTCAGTTCTAATGTATAATCATGATATAGTTCAATTGGTCGTCCATAATCAAAAACACATGTGTATTTTAACGACAATCCAAAGAACAAGATTCTTGCTCTGCTCTTCCATCGTTATGTTCCGCCATCTTGTCTTTCTTGTAAAATTGGTGTTTTGAAAATTATTTTTAACCCTCCTTCGCAGATTATCAAGTTTTTATGACCATTGCAGATCAATTTTAATTATGTTTTACATAGCTGTATGATATTTCATCCGTTTGTCATGCATGTTTTCCCTTTAGCAAGCGAAGCGGTGTCCCGCCCAAGTTTCACACAAACGGGTGTTGATCAAAATGTTGGAACGGCTCACAACAATCTCACGTTTCTGAACTGTCACTCTAAAACTTGTCATTCAAACAAATTGTCCTGCTCAAATAGACATAGTTTTAGGGTGACATTATTTGGAAATTATAAAGAGACAGAAATATAATCATAATACATTTGTAATATGAAAATATATATATCTTAAGGTCAAGGATCAGTAAATAAACTAGTCCATAGATTTTTTTTAAATTTAGAACTCTATTAGATATTGAAAATATACATCAGAAAATGTAAAAAAAAGTATATGTCACCGACTTCGTTTTCAAGAAAAATCCATTTTTAAAATGGTCCCAGAGGGTACTAAATTACATTGAATATATAGGGTAAATCTATATTTTCTTCTACAATTTTCGGTTTCTGGTATAAATCAGGAGAACCGCTCCATAGAATTTTTTTTTAAATCAATACTTTTTTCTTCTTTGTCTTACGAATTAGATGATATTAAAAAAAAAAATATGGTCACTGACTTCGTTTTCCCTGTAGAAGCGACGCAAACACAACATTTTGGCAAGAAAACCCATCAAAATTCGTGACGTCGTAATTTTTATTACATAACGTCAAGTTATCATGCTTATAATTTCCAACGTTCTTCGTGTTGATTATGCACGATGATTATGTGTTTCGTATTGATAGATTCTTTTTATCATAAGAGTCTGGATAATTATAATAAATTTTTATTTAGTATTATCAATATTCTTTATTCTTTATATTTTAGCACCCCATTATACACTTTTTCTTTTTTTTTTTTCTTTTTTGCATTTTATTCTGCAATTTTTGCCCATTATTCTGTATTCCGTAAACCCCTCTTTTATGGAACATGTTAAAAAGAAATTATACGTTGTAAAAAATGTGGTACATGTGTGTTCATTATTAATATACATATCTAAAACAATTACTAATTCAGACAAAAATACGTTGTAAGTACATGAACGCAAAAATGGTAAAAACTTAAAAATAGAAATCATCAGGGTTACTGTCAACAAGTTGACGCAATAAAAGATGTAATTGAAGCTATATGTTTTTTATGCCCCCTCTAACTACCTCTGTACGTCTGTCCGTCCGTCATTCCGTCTGACCGCCCGTCCTTCCGCCCCTTTATAGTTTATAGTTATTCCGCAAAACATCTACAGTTTGAATCATGGAACGTACTTTGCTGTCTGTTTGCATGTGGTCAAGGTTTTGATCTTTTTTAATATTTGCTCTAATGAGAGACAGTTGAACTTTGTCATTTTTGGGTAACAAATTCATAAATCTCTTAGACTATCTTGTAAGTCATCTGTTTACACTTTTTATCCGTTCCGATAATGATTTGGCCACTTTTGAAAAAAAAAAAACGGATTTTTTAGCAGCAGAACTTGTAATAGCTTGTGTTTTGGTACTATATCAGTACAGAACGTGTTCTGTCCATATACTGCTGCTTAATATCGCATATATAAACAAACATTATATCAATGATTCTACAAATTCTTGAAAGAGTGTTGTGTAGTTATTAATACATTTTCAAGTTAACAAGTAAAACACGTAGACAAACTGTCATCTTTGTTATTATCTTTTTTGTTCTGTATCAAATTTATTGTATACAAGTCTACAAAAACGTTTTAAAAAGTTTACTAAATGGTTATTGTTCCATAAGTGTACATATGTATGCTCGAAGTATATATATATAGAATCAGTACATGATACGCAACATGCGACAAATAAAGGGGGGTAGTAATGACAGGAAACTGAATTAAACTAAGGCTTTGATGGATGTAAACTTTAACAAAACTGGAAGTTACATTAGGGGAACAGGAAAATAAGAATATATTGCATCACTTACAACAACCTTTAAATTGACCAGTGATTTTTTATTCATTACTGACCAGTAACACCGAGATAATCCAACGATTTTTAAGGGTCTATATGAAGTGTGTACCTAAATGTTCTTTATCTTTTAATTATTATTTTATTTTCCGTTGTTATTCTTTATAATTTTGCAAACTTTTTTGTTCAATTTTTGACATTCGCCAGTATCCGTTATTCTGCAACTCCCTTTGAGATCCAATTATATGTGACAATAAATTAATGTGCTTCTCTCTCTGAATTTCGCTTTCTCTCAAGACATTGCACGGTCTTTGTAGTACAGTGTATTTTCCAGAAAATACATCGTGTAAAAACAAATATACGGAGGTTGAGATATGACCTAAAAACAGATGTACATATTTATGTTTAATATGCCTACAAAAATACCCCCCCCCCCCCCCCCCCCCCCCCCCAAACCGAAAAAAAACAAGAAAAAAACAATCGCACACAGGCTGAGACATGACTGGTAATATTGTGTTTTGTTATTTAGTCAATCTACACAAATGAGGGGGGACCTTAAACGGGACTCCGGGATCGGGTGTTTTTAAGCATGGGATTTCGAGATTGATCCTTTCTGGATCCGGCTGTTCTTTTTTTGAATTTCGGGATGGCGGGATTGAAATTTCTATAAATTCGGAACCTAGGGATTTCATGTTTTAAAGTCCGAGATTTCGGGATCATGAAATTATTTTGTACAAAAAATTGGAAAATTATTAAAAATACTGATGTTGATAGATGATTTTTACAGAAAGTTATCTTTGCCTGTTGGATGGATCTCTGAAGTCTGACATAATTTTTACCTTATTTTGATTTGAACATAATTCTGATTCATAACCATGATATAACATTTAAAAAACAAAAGGTTAGATAATCATGATAAATCAAGACCTGAAAGATTATTTTGCTTTAACCATTAGAGCTATACAGGGGACAGATTTTCAAAAAGGAGATCTAGATAAATTTTGATTTAAAAATATTGGAAAACTTTTTAACATCATTTGAAGAGAACAATTGCTTGAAAACACACATACTAGGATTTCTGGTACTACATTGTAGTTATTTCCACCTCTAACATGTATAATGCTCAATCCAAAAATCTACCCCTATTCAATATGACTAAACTTACATTGTACCATGAAATGGCATATTGCAACTTTAAACATGTCAGATCAAAATAAAGTTCATTAGCCTTATAATCGTGCAAAAAGCAAAATTTTCTGCCATAACTTCAGTTCAGGTTAAAGTTTTCATCACAAATTTAAAAAAAAAAAGGTAATTAAAAATTTATCATTGCATTCCTCATGTTCCTGGTCATTATTACAGTAATAGGTTGTTCAGAGCAAATCTAGAGTAATTCAGAGACAGTTCAGACATAAAAGAATAAATATGTTTATGCCTAGCTATATGCTAGCAAAAAACTGTTTTGTGGATAAAGTTAAGTTTGTGTATTTATAATCATTATCATTATAATTAGTAAAATTTGCAACAAATTAGAATTATATCGTTCTTTGCATTGAAGTGAATGATGCTTTTGTTTGCCAGGTGGTAACTCTTACTCAGTTTTCTTTCTACAAATTTTTCTTTTAATTCAAAGACTATAATAAGTTTTCCATTGTAGTTGGAATGGACAGCCAGACTGCTGTAGCAGTGCAGTCATTGTTAGAGTCCCAAACCTTACCAGAGCCTATACAGGCCACAGGTACATTATGAGTGAAACTTTAGTAGTCTTTACCATTTACTACATGAATGTTTAAGCACATATATATATACAACTGGTTCCAGGTACACTGCTATAAGTCCCAAACATTACCCTACCTGACACAATTACAAATGTAACATGTAACAGTAAGGGGGACCAAGGATTTTTTAAAAGGGCATCATGCTCTCAAAATGTAATTTATACTTACACAAAATGTAGATAAAAAAGAGCTATTATGCTAAAAATCATTTCAATTGGATGAAACATCAAATTAAAAAAAAATACGGAAGTCAAAAGGGGGGGGCATAAGCCTTCTTATAATGCCCTACACTAAATCCGCTCTTGTGTATATCACCAATATCTTTTTAAATTATAACATTATAAGAGCCTTAAAATGCCATATGATCTATATGGGATGATGTTAATAAAAACATTAATACAGTACACATGATACATGTACATGATGTATATAAGCTTTTGAGGCTAAAGATATGCCATAAAAGTCCTAGACAACATCAATAACTGTTAAAGCTACAAGAAAAGAAAATCACACTGCTAACTGTAAATTAATGCTGATAATAATTATTTGTTCACTCTGAAACCACTTGTATTATTCACTAATAAAAATCATGAACATGATAAAGGGCTTCATGGCCATAGGTTGTATCATTTTCAAAATTTACTTTGGCCTGTAGATCAATGAGATACATGTAGATTTTATGAGTTTTATACAATCTTAAAGGCTGATAGCCAAGACATGACCAGAGTTTGCTTAGGCTACATGTACATTGTGCTTGTCCCAAAAATACCAAATTCTATACCGAAAACTGATAGATTTTGAAAAGGATTTATAATAGAACAAGAAAAAACTCTTGGTTAAAGACATTATATTGGTAAATTTTTATGAAAAATCTCATATTTTAAAAGTTGCATTATAATTTTGTTTAACTACATGTATAAGCTATTCAGTTTTCTTTTTTGACATTTTATTCAAACTTAAGGTCAATAAAATTTAAATAACATTTATTATCATCCTCAGTCATGTCAGTTATTTAATATCTTGATTTAAACAAATTGGAAGTCAATTAAAATATATTTTAACTTTGGCCTTTAGGAGAAGAAGAGGATGTTTTTCAATGTGGAAAATGTAAAAGACAGTTTACTACACTGGGAGCCTTCATCAATCATAAACAATCTAGATGTGTACTACAGAGACAACTTAGTGCAAGCCAGAATGTTATTAACCATAGCTCATTACTCCAAGCAGTCAACAGAGCTCCACAACTCATACAGGTTAGTACTCATAGCCAGAACTCAGTACAGCAGACCACATACATGACAGAACCCCACAGCTTGTGTGCAGGTTTGGAAGACTTCCTGTTTGAGTAAATTATCTTAACTTGTATGAATTGGTTTAATCATACATTTTGTATTTCAGGTTGCCAGAATTATATGGGATACTTTCTATTTCTACTGAATACTACACAGAACAGAAATGGGACAATTCAATCCATTGTCATAGAACACATGATCAAAGGGACAGTCAAATGAATCTCTATTCCATAGAACACATATGATCAAGCATGGGACAAGGGGGACATTCAAATGGATTTCTATTCCATAGAACACATACATGTGTATGGCCAAGCATGGGACAAGGGGGACATTCAAATGGATTTTCTATTCCATAGAACACATATGACCAAGCATGGGACAAGGGGGACATTCAAATTGATTTCTATTCCATAGAACACATATGACCAAGCATGGGACAAGGGGGACATACAAATTGATTTCTATTCCATAGAACACATATGACCAAGCATGGGACAAGGGGGACATTCAAATGGATTTCTATTCCATAGAACACATATGACCAGGCATGGGACAAGGGGGACATACAAATTGATTTCTATTCAATAGAACACATATGACCAAGCATGGGACAAGGGGGATATACAAATGGATTTCTATTCCATAGAACACATATGACCAAGCATGGGACAAGGGGGACATACAAATTGATTTCTATTCCATAGAACACATATGACCAAGCATGGGACAAGTGGGACATACAAATGGATTTCTATCCCATAGAACACATATGATCAAGCATGGGACAAGGGGACATACAAATGGATTTCTATTCCATAGAACACATATGACCAAGCATGGGACAAGGGGGACATACAAATGGATCTCTATTCCATAGAACACATCTTCAAAGGGACAGTCAAATGGATCTCTATTCCATAGAACACATATGATCAAGCATGGGACAAGGGGGACATACAAATGGATTTCTATGTCATAGAACTCTTGACCAAAGGGGCAAATAAATCCATGTCATAAAACAAGCGACCAATGCAAGGGGGCAATCAAATTCTTGTCATAGATTGCATGAACAGAGGGACAGTCAAATCCATTTCCTAGAACAAATATATACTTTTGCTACATTCTCACCTAATACAGAACATGACTACTATCCATACATGCTGCCTGACTTCATACCTATTCCACTTTGCCACTGTCTCTCCTCACCAGAACACGGTGTTTTCTGATGTTTATGTATTTATATTCAATGTTTCATCATTACAAGCTGCCAGAATTCCTGCCTATTGCTCTGTGTCACCATTTAAACAGAACATAGTTATCTGATGTTTTCTTTACTTTATTGTAGGCTCCATTCTCACAAGCTGGTACCCTACCTGCCTATGCTACTGTATCTCAATCACCTCTCACACAGAATATGGTGTTAACTGATGTTTTATTTATTATATTGTAGGCTCCATTCTCACAAGCTGGTACCCTACCTGCCTATGCTACTGTATCTCAAACACCTCTCACACAGAATATGGTGTTAACTGATGAACTCATGTCATTTGCCAGTGTCGACCAGACCCTAGGAGCTTCTACAATACAACTTGTAAGTTATACTGTCAGAGCTATTTTGAACTGTTTCCTACAGATAGGAAGATTTGTATTTACTATATATGTCAAATAAGTGTGATAGGTTACATTGAACAGTGTACGTCTTCATTTACAGATTGTAATTATGCAATCTTCTTGACCATTCACCAGGACATTGTTGAGTATCTATGCTATTCAGTGTTTTTAAACAAAGTTCACATGGCCATCCATCTAATTCACTGCTTACTTGTCAAAATTGAACTTTTTGTTAGTGAAAAAACGAATGACACAGAGTGAAAGTCTGCAATTCTGAACAGGAAAAGTGTTCAGCAATACAAAATTTATGAATAATTCAAAACAATTGAAATTATCAATCTCAATTTCACATTTTTTTAAAATTATTTTTGCTTTAAATCATTTTGAAAACTAATGGATTTATAAACAAAATATCTCTTCAGCAACACAAGATTTAGGTCCACACTGTTTCAATAAAACCCTTATGAATTGCTTGCATTATATCAGCTTGAAACATAGATGCTTGGGTTAATATGTTATATATTGCATAAAGGACAAGGTTCACTAATGGCACAGAATGGCCTAAAATATCAACTTTATCATAAAACACTAAAAAGGTCTCAATTTGGCTCGTAAATGGGTCTATTTCAAAAGTATAAATGCTAGATATATCAGTTCTTTTCATAAGACGACAAGATATTCGCCAAAGTAAGCCCATTTTGGATATTTTGTCAAAATATGATGATTTTGTGCATTTTTCAGACCTAAAAGCTTTTGAAACACCTTGGCCGCCACCTACGATCCAGAATGTGTTGAAACCAAAATATTCCAATTTTGATATAGATTTCATCAATATAAAAACTTTTTGGATCGTAGATGGAGGCCAAGGTTAATTATGCCAAAAACAATTAAAATTATGGACCAAAAATACCAAAATTTACCTTTTAATACAAATTATGCTCATTTAAGGGGTAATTGCTCCATAAATAATAAAGGAAAGTGCCAGAAAAAATATTTTTGTTTTAGTAGTATTATCACAAGTATTTCTATGTGACATTTGTAATTTTTTGCCCCAATTTAAAAAACATAAAAAAATCAGGGCCAATTTTAACCCTTCGTGAACCTTCTCCTTTCACACTTCGTGTGAAATAAGTAATATGATCATGATATGTCCTCTCCATTTTTGGAAGTTTTTGAAATCATTTTTATTATGAAGCAAAAAATAACTTTTATATTATTTGTCACAGCAACAAAGTGCAGCACTACAAGCAAGTGGGCCACTGTTGTCACAAGTTGGATCCTTCAACACCCGCACTTCTAATGTTACAATATTGAACGCCCTCAATACAACATCCACACTGCCTTCTACCTCTGCCTTTACAAGTACTGTAACAGCCAATCAGGTTCCACTACAGAATGTCATGTTTACTGCCCTACCAGAGAAACCTATAACACAAACTGTGACTAAACCAAGTCCAACAAAAGCTGGTTTGTACTAATATTCAGATTACTTAAGACAGACTACTGTACTTCTGTGAAAACAAGAGCAACCATAAAATGATAATAAATATACGAAATAAGAAGATGATATATGAATGCCTAAGAGACAATCCAAGTCACAAATTTCAAAACTAAACCATTATGGGTCAAAGTACGGTCTCTTGGCTCACACTGAACAACAAGCTATAAAACCATTCAAATGGGAAAACCAGCTAATCTATATAAAAAAAACAAGAAATGAGAAACACATAGAATTACATCAACAAAGACAACCACTGAAAATCGAGATATTTAAAACATCATGAACATGGTTAAGATCAAAATTCAAAATGCAAAGCAAAATTTTATTGCATAGAGGTTCCATTATGATTGTTAACATATAAATGAGAAAACAACCTAATAAAATAAACATACAAGTAAGGAGATGTGGTATGATTACATACGAGAAAACTATTCATAATCACAGAGTGTAGGATAGGACCTACCTCAGGTTATCATACATACAAAGAGCCTTCAGCAATGAGAAAACTATCCATAATCACAGACTGTAGGATAGGACCTACTACAGGTTATCATACATACAAAGAGCCTTCAGCAATGAGAAAACTATCCATAATCACAGACTGTAGGATAGGACCTACTACAGGTTATCATACATACAAAGAGCCTTCAGCCTTCGGTAACTGTAGAAAACATTCATTGGTTTTTGGTAGGCATCAATATTTTGGATTCCAATTTATCTACGTGAACATTGAAAACATATAACTGAAATATGAACATTTTTATTGTTTCTATAAATATTACGCAGTAAGAATCTATGCTGATTTTGAATTTTTCTATGGCCTTGAGTTTAACTTTTTAACACTTGAATTATTTATTGAGTTACTAAATGCAAAATACTCAATATGTAAATGTAAAAGTAGTTCGAAAATTGGTGACTTTCCTGAGCATACAAATAAAATTCCATGGTAGGGTTTCCTTTCATTTCTAAGTTGCATAAAAAATTACTAATTTTGACATTAACGTATTTCAGGTAGGAAATCAGCACAAGCTAGTATGGTCAATGCTTCCTCTAATGAAGATCCAGCTATTTTAAGGAGAAAAAAACCTGGCGAAACTGAAGAGAAGAAAAAGTTACGATGTCAGTACTGTGACAAAGCATTTGCTAAAAACTTTGATTTACAACAACACATTAGAGCACACACGGGAGAGAAACCATTTCAGTGTATTGTGTGTGGACGTGCCTTTGCTCAGAAATCTAATGTTAAAAAACACATGTCAACACACAAGGTATGTCAAACAATTCTGTGGTTCATGAATGGGCCTTTGCTCAGAAATCTAATGTCAAAAAACACATGTCGACTCACAAGGTATGTCAAACAATTCCATGGTTCATTAATGGGTCATTGCTCAGAAATTTAATGTAAAAAAAACACATGTCAACTCACAACGTATGTCAAACAATTCTGTGGTTCATGAATGGGCCTTTGCTCAGAAATCTAATGTCAAAAAACACATGTCACCTCACAAGGTATGTCAAACAATTCTGTGGTTCATGAATGGGCCTTTGCTCAGAAATTTAATGTAAAAAAACACATGTCACCTCACAAGGTATGTCAAACAATTCTGTGGTTCATGAATGGGCCTTTGCTCAGAAATTTAATGTAAAAATACACATGTCAACTCACAAGGTATGTCAAACAATTCTGTGGTTCATGAATGGGCCTTTGCTCAGAAATTTAATGTAAAAAAACACATGTCAACTCACAAGGTATGTCAAACAATTTTGTGGTTCATGAATGGGCCTTTGTACTTTAATTGGCCTTTGCTCAGAATTCTTATACAGATGAACCTGGATATGTTCAATAAAGTGTCCTGAACAAAGCAGTACAATCTAATGTTAAAGAAGATATAATTGATTTGAGTTGAAAAGTGTTAGTTTATAGAAGTAGGTTGGGGGTATATGCAAGTGTGCATTCAACAATTTTACAATTTTACCCAAGGTTTGGCCAACAGGTGCTGGTTCCACCTTACCTCAGCAATCACCAACTCAGGTATCACAGATAGAGGTTCCAGTAGAAGAACCGCCTCCTCCACCTCAAACCTCCGAGGTAGAACTAGAAAAAGAACTTGAGGACAATCACATGGTAAGCTTTTATGATTTGTTAATAGCTGGTTATAAGTTGAAGAGGTTAGAAGAATTAGTAAACAAAGTACTGTGCATTCATTATTGTCTAGTTGGATACCAATTTTCCAGGTTTTTGAGGGTACAGGTGAACCATGAATTCATATGTTCAACGAATAACACATTTTCAATAAGCTTTAAATGCAGAGATTGGCAAAACCATGAAATGAAATATCCATGAAAATGCTGGCTTTCCTCAATCCACAAAAAATGATACCCACAAAAAAATGAATCCACAGTAATAAGATTGATCTTAACAAAAAAAAAATCAAACAAAAATCACAAAATGCAAGGAAACCATCATTTAAAAGGAATACTGACCGATAAGATTAGCTGTTTATCTTAAGACTATTTTTCATATATGAAAAAATATTTGTTCACACAATAATGCTTTCATGAATTGTAAGACAATTGACACAAGACTTTTCTTGATTTCGTTATACAACATTTCATCCACGAGGGTATCACCAGGCTAGTTGCTACAAGAATACCTTAGTGTTGGCATGAAAATCTGGATATTTTTAACAGAAATTGTTGCTACTATGGTTAACAAATATGACAAATTAATGTCAAATGAAGGTTTATCTCTCTTATACATATATTAAGCAGTAATTCTTCCAACCTGCTTATTCTTTTTATTAGTTACTTTCTGTTAAATCAGGTCTTTATCATTTATATATACGAGGGCTGATAAAAAAAATAAATGTATGGTGGGAAGGAAGGCACTTTTTATTTGACCCCACCATGCATATATATTAAATTGGAGACAACATTTGAATGTTCAAGCAATCTTTCTTAAAAAAAGCACCACCCATCAAATTTTAATAAAAGTGCCTTCCTTCCTCTATACAATTAATTCTGGAAAAGCCTGGATGTAGGACAAGATTTAAACATTATGAATAGCCTTGATTCTTGTGACTGATCTATCTATAAATAGTTTGTCTAAATGTTAATCTGATAAAAACACTTGGTACTTTTATATAATTAAAGAAAATTTAACAGTTTTTTTTCATATTAGGTTTAGAACCAGAGATTATTCATGTGCCTTTATTTCAGATTGAGCATGTTGAAAAGGGAGACAAAAAGAACATTTTGGTGATAGATAATTCATACATATGCCAATATTGTAACGAGAAGTTCAAATCTTACTTCCAGTTAAAGACACATATGATTAAACATAAAAGTGAACAGGTAAAGAAAGGATATACCTAATATATAAATTTGTAAAGTATTTACAAAAAATTTCATCCAACATTTTATATACTTAAAAACATAAAAGTTATTTATTTAGTGCTGTCAATTTTTCATATTATTTACATACATAAAATGTATCTCTATTTAATTAAAAAAATGTAGCTTGCAGAGTTATACAGCCATATGAAACATAAAGAGACTGGCCTTGTGCCTCAAGATAATAGACATATGACCAACACTGCTGTAAAATTGTTTTAATAATAAAATGATAATTACGAAAATTTATAAAGCGCCCTATTTAAAAAATAAAAATTATTCTAAGGCACTGTGCATTCACATAGAAATTAAAACAAATCAATGACAAAAACATAAAACATAAAACATACATCGTGTCAAATTCAAATACTGAAATAAAAGGTCAATACGAAATACATGTTAAAACAAAGAATTAAAAATTAACAATATAGGCTAAAAGCATGCAAAACAAGCAAAAATCCTCAACGAAATAAAAAAAAGTAAAAAAAGCCGTAAAAGAGATAAGAATTCAATCTAATTAAAAAGCAATGCGATAAAAATGAGTTTTTAGCTGAGATTTAAAACACTCTAGGGACTTGCATTGTCTTAAACTGTTCGGGAGAATGTTCCATAAAGATGCCGCTGTCCAATCAAATTGTAGTTTGCCATAAGTTTTCGTCCTCACTTTTGGAATGGTGAGAAGTTTTGTGGAGCATGAACGCAAAGATTGGTTTGGCACCTGTAGATTATCTAGTTTCCAAATGTAAGCAGGGCCAATGTCATTCAAAGGGCAGTACATATAAGTCAGTATTTTGTATTGTGGTCTATATTGGACAGGTAACCAATGTAAATCAGCAAGTATCAGTGTAATTTGTTCATGTTTTCTTGTCCTGGTGATAAGACGAGCTGCTGTATTTTGTACTTTTTGTAATCTGTTCAATATAGTCTTGTTGATACCGTTCAGCAGAATATTCCCATAATCAAATCTGGATGTTGCTAGACTATTCACTAGTGTCTTTCAAGCAGTTGTTGTTATGGAGCTGTGAATGCGTCCAATATTACTGATGTGAAAATGATAGGATTTTACTATGGCAGAAACTTGCCGTTCCATCATAAGGTGTTGATTAAAATATACACCTAGGTTTTTCACGCAGGATACACTTCTAATAACAGTTTTGCCGACTTTGAGTTGGAGATTTGGTACACTAGCCTTCAGATGTTTCGGTGTGATTATGATAAGTAAGGTTTTATCTTGATTCAGTTTTAACATATTTGTTGACATCCCATGAACTTATGTCGGAAAGACATAGTTCAAGTATTGAAAAATAGTTCTCCCAGTTGTCTAGCAAATTGATAACCATATACACTTGTGTGTCCTCCACATAGCAGTGATATGTCATGCCATAGGGAAGGCATATTTCACCTATTGGTCTCGAGAAAAGACAGTAAAATTTCGGGCCTAGCACGGGAACTTGTGGAACACTGAATGTTAGATGAATTTCTTGGATGTAGTTGTCCAAATCACCACATGCTGATGTCTATTCGTAAAAAAATTTTTCATTTTCAATCTTGACTACTTAAAATTCAGTTCTCATATTTACCAAGGGATCATAAAGTGGGTTCTTGCAACTATCAAAATACCCTCAGCCTAAATCATATGCATGCAAAAAGCAAAGTTTCCACCATAACTTAAAATCACAAGTTCAGCTGTAAGTTTTCGTCAAAAATAAAAAATAAAATTTCATGATGATTAAAAATTTATAATTTTTTTATAATTGCCAATAAGACAACTCTCCACAAGAAACCAAATGACACAGAAATTAACAACTACAGGTCGCCATACAACCTTCAACAATTAGCAAAGCCCATACCTCATAGTCAGCTATAAAAGGCCCTGAAATGACAATGTTAAACAATTCAAACAAGAAAACCAACAACCTTATTTATGTAAAAAAAAAACAACTTTTGATATTTCTACAAGCATCATCCCACCAATGTTTGGGAAGAGGTGAACTGTTATTGTATACTACATCTGATCTATTTTCTCCTATAGGTGTACAAATGTGTACAGAAAGACTGCAGTCTCAGCTTTAAAGATTTAGATGCCTTTCTACAGCATGTTAAATCACATGAGAATGAACTACAATACAGATGTCACATGTGTAATAAATTCTTCTCATCACTTTATGAACTAGGTGTTCACCAGTACACACACAGCTTATATCCAAATCATCCAGTTAAACCGGGGCCAAGGTTTGTATACACTTAAAGTTTCATACAGCTTGTACTCAAATTACACAGTAAATCTGGTCCAATGTATGTATAGACTTGGTGTAAACACATTTGTAGATTTGTACCTACTACTTATGAATTTTACAATAATTCCAATTATATCATCTTTACCACACATATATATACATTTAAAAAAGAAACTATTGCTCTAATTTTAGAAAATATTGTTCTCTAATTTGTTTTGTACATTTTTTTATGAGGTGAAATTCATCTTCTACAGTTCTACTTCTAAAAGACACAAGGGACAAATAATTTCATCAGAAGGAGATAAAGAGAGAACTGCTTTTAAACTTTATTGACATTTTGATAGAATGTTTGGATCATTAAAAACTTTGTAATTTATTTTTAGCTCACCTGGCCCAAAGGGCCAAGTGAGCTTTTCCCATCACTTGGCGTCCGTCGTCCTGCGTCGTTAACTTTTACAAAAATCTTCTCCTCTGAAACCACTGGGTCAAATTAAACCAAACTTGGCCACAATCATCATTGGGGTATCTAGTTTTAAAAAATGTGTCCGGTGACCCGGCCAACTAACCAAGATGGCGGCCACGTCTAAAAATAGAACATAGAGGTAAAATGCAGTTTTTGGCTTATAACTCAAAAACCAAAGCATTTAGAGCAAATCTGACGGGGTAAAATTGTTTATCAGATTAAGATCTATCTGCCCTGAAATTTTCAGATGAATCAGATAACCCGTTGTTGGGTTGCTGCCCCTGAATTGTTAATTTTAAGGAAATTTTGCTGTTTTTGGTTATTATCTTGAACATTATTATAGATAGAGATAAACTGTAAACAGCAATAATGCTCAGCAAAGTAAGATTTATAAATAAGTCAACATAACCGAAATGGTCAGGTGACCCCTTTAGGAGTTATTGACCTTTATAGTCAATTTTTAACCATTTTTCGTAAATCTTAGTAATCTTTTACAAAAATCTTCTCCTCTGAAACCACTGGGCCAAATTAATCCAAACTTGGCCACAATCATCTTTGGGGTATCTAGTTTAAAATATGTGTCCGGTGACCCGGCAATCCAACCAAAATGGCCGCCATGGCTAAAATAGAACATAGGGGTTAAATGCAGTTTTTGGCTTATAACTCAAAAACCAAAGCATTTAGAGCAAATCTGACACAGGCATATTTGTTTATCAGGTCAAGATCTATCTTCCGTGAAATTTTCAGATAAATCGGACAACCTGTTGTTGGGTTGCTGCCCATAAATTGGTAATTTAAAGGAAATTTTACTGTTTTTGGTTATTATCTTGAATATTATTATAGATAGAGATAAACTGTAAACAGCAATAATGTTCAGCAAAGTTAGATTTACAAATAAGTCAACTGACCGAAATGGTCAATTTCGGTCAGTTGACCCCTTTAGGAGTTATTGCCCTTTATAGTCAATTTTTAACCATTTTTCGTAAATCTTAGTAATCTTTTACAAAAATCTTCTCCTCTGAAACTACTGGGCCAAACTAATCCAAACTTGGCCACAATCATCTTTGGGGTATCTAGTTTAAAAAATGTGTCCGGTGACCCGGCCATCCAACCAAGATGGCCACCATGGCTAAAAATAGAACATAGGGGTAAAATGCAGTTTTTGGTTTATAACTCAAAAACCAAAGCATTAAGATCAAATCTGACAAGGGTAAAATTGTTTATCAGGTCAAGATCTATCTGCCTGGAAATTTTAAGATGATTCGGACAACCTGTTGTTGGGTTGCTGCCCCTAAATTGGTAATTTTAATGAAATTTTACTGTTACTTGAATATTATTATAGATAAAGATAAACTGTAAACAGCAATAATGTACAGCAAAGTAAGATTTACAAATAAGTCAACATGACTGAAATGGTCAATTGACCCCCTAAGGAGTTATTGTCCTTTATAGTCAATTTTTAACAATTTTCATAAAATTTGTAAATTTTTACCAACATTTTCCACTGAAACTACTGGGCCAAGTTCATTATAGATAGAGATAATTGTAAGCAGCAAGAATGTTCAGTAAAGTAAGATGTACAAACACATTACCATCACCAAAACACAATTTTGTCATGAATCCATCTGCTTCCTTTGTTTAATATTCACATAGACCAAGGTGAGCGACACAGGCTCGTTAGAGCCTCTAGTTTTCCGATCACTTTTACCACAGCAAACTTATGGTAATTAATTGTTGGAAAAATATATATTGGATGTACATTTTGTTGGCAATATTATATATAGATATATTTTGTGGAAATCTTCAATGACAAAATTAGAATATGTGGACATTTGATATTTCAATATATCAGTTAAATTGATGTTCAAGTTTAATTTGGGTGAAAAAAAAAAATTGTGCTGCATTAGGAACAATTTTTGAAAAATTGAAGAAATGGTAAGGCAGTTCTTTCCCTTTATTGCAGACATTTCCAGTGTACCAAGTGCATGAACAAATATTCTTCCCCTGAGGCATTAGAACATCACATGGCTACTTCCTCACACTCTCATCCCTGTCCTTATTGTGAAAAAGTCTTCACATGTGAGAGATATCTCAGGCGACATTTACCATCTCATGGATCTGAAGGTGAGCTATTGACTTTAATTCTTATTGTGAAAAAGTTGTTACTTGTGAGAGATATCTCTGTTGACAGCATTTACCATCTAATGGATCTGGAGGTAAACTAATAACCTTATTTAGACTTTTTTTTAATTGTGAGAGATATCTCAGTCTGACAGCATTTATCATCTCATGGATCTGAAGGTAAAATGTTGACTTTGAATTCTCACTTCTCATATAAGACATTGTTTGACTTATGAGCTATACCATTTTGTCTATAGTAAAAAGGCAACATTTGGAAAAGATTAAATGTTGCCTATGTAATTGTTCAAATGGGGAACATTTCTCTTAGTGAGGTCACTATCTTCTAATCAATTAGACAGTAAATGTTATTTGCAGTATCAATAACAAGTAAACATTTTCTCAAGAAGGTCAAAGACCAAGAATTTTAAAACATACAACACCATGAACAAAAAGAATAACAAAACAAAACAGCAAGTGACAGTCTACAAAATGGTGAGCAGTAGTGTTTTCTCCACATGACACCTGTAGAGATTCTCCTGTTATAACATTGATTATACAGAACAAAAGATGGATTAACATACAAGAAATCTCTGATTGACGTAAGAAATGGTAATTTTGAACAGGTTAATGTAACACATGCATCATAATATCTTTTAGGTCAGTTCCAGTGTACTATCTGTCAGAAGAGGTTTAAAGCAGAACATTATCTTAAAATGCATCAGATGATCCACAGTGGGGAGAAACCATTTTCTTGTCAGCAGTGTGGCGCTTCATTCAACAGGAAAGACAAACTCAAACGTCACATGACTATACACGATACTGCTAAAAGGTTCAAATGTCCATTCAAAAGTTATACAGGTTTGTTACATATTGTAGTAGAAATAAGTACTTTTTTGCATCATTGACACAATTATAAAAAACATTACAAAATAGCCTATACAAGGAAGAAATATCTGTGAAATTTGTATTCAATGCATAATTTTTTAACCCACAATCAATTTTTGTTTTTTTATATAGGAATCATGGTGTCTATACCTCTGTGTGTCTCAACTTCTGTCAATCTGTCCATCTACATGTATCCATCCATCTGTCCATCTACATGTATCAATCCATCTATTTGTCCATGTGCCTTGTGAACCATTTCTTCATCAATAGCTTAACAGATATCAATTAAACTTTACACAGTTGTTGAACACTATCTGAGGGTGACCTTAAGGTGGTACCCAACACTTTCACTTAAATTAATTTGGCTCGTTTAATTTTCATAAAATTTTGTCAAAGTATTTACTTTGAGACTTTAATAAAAATATAAAAATTTAAAAATTTTTGAACCAACCGTTTTGTCAGAAAAAATACACTGGTTATATAGCAATTTGACAAACACCAATTTTGATCATTGAGAAGCTTAATATTCCTTTTACAACACAGCGTAATTAAAACGTTTAGCTGACTTTACAGAGTTATCTCCCTGTAGTGTTAGGTACCACCTTAAAGGAATATAATCCCTGTCAAATTTGTTGAAGCTATAAAGGGCCCGAAAATGTCCAGTATAAAACAATTCAAACCGGAAAACCAACGGTTTAGTCTATAAAAAATGTGAAACACTTATTAACCACATCAACAAATAACAACCACTGAACATCAGGCCTCTAACTTAGGACAGATGCATAGAAATGCAGCAGGTTTAAATGTATTTGTTTTAATCTTTCCACTGCTGAAATAAGGAAGAGATACTAGATTGCTATGAAAACTGAGAAATACCACATTGAAGTTACTTTTTAACATCAATGGATTTTTTTGGACACTTTACTCTTTACTTTTATTTTGTAACAGCAAACAATAAAACCATAGAGTACTAGTGCAGTTATGAAATTTAAAAATACATTTGTAGTATCATGTTTTAGTTTTGTATTAACTTTGTTATATTTCATTATAATTGTAACAATGTCTAGTCATTTATTTTAAAATACTAGTTATCTCTCAAACAATTCATCAGTGTTGATGATGTTGCAGGATTTCTTGATTTGCTTTATATGATACTGATACATAATTTACCACTTTTTATCACATTTACTTTTGATGTTGATATAAAACTTTTTTTCCATACGAATTTTAAAGATAATTTCATATTTATCTCCAGGTTGTGATAAAGAATTCAACAGACCTGACAAGTTAAAGGCCCACATCATTACACATAGTGGGGTTAGACCTTTTGAATGTAAAGACTGTGGAAAAACATTTAGTCGTAGACCACATCTGAGGGAACATGAACGTGGACATGCTGCAGATTACAAATTTAAGTGCGAGTCATGTGGTAAGGGATTCTGGAGACCAAAGACATTCAAAGATCACAAATGTCAGCCATTAAAACCGGGTCAGACACGTGTATATGTTTATAGACATAGAAATAGAAGGAAAGTTGGAAGGCCTAAGAAACGTATGATTACAGTAACAAAAGATTCTTTAAATAAGGCATCGGAAATAAATACAAGAAAAAGAAGAAATAGAACTGTAGTCAGTCATGATCAGAAAACGGAAGAGGAATCTCAAAGCACTGAAGCTGCTCCAGAACAGGATCAAGCTGAAATGCATGTTACACCAAGTAGAGGTAGAATTATCATTCAACCACATGAAGCTGATTTCAGTTTAAAACCCGAACAAGATTTTCAACAGCAGATGAATCCACCTGATAGATTAATGGAAGGTGACGTGTCTTCAGTGGATAAACAGGATTTCTGTGTCAAGGTCATTCCACCAGAAAATTTGCTTAATCAGCAATATGTTACAGTGCACATACAGAATCCACATGCAGGCCAATCAGAATTTCAGACTCATCTTTTACCAACATCAACAGCACAAATGTTATCTTCAAATGTAGCCTCAATGCCAATAACAATTATAGAAACCCAGAGAGGAACAATGTTACCAGTACATGTGGCATCTGTTGAAGGAGCCACCGATGGCGATGCACTGCCACTGCAAGTTACAGCTATGAGTGGCATGGGCGTGCATGGAGCCATGGTTTCTGGTGTTGGACCCTGTATATCTGTGGAAGAATTGGTTCCAGTTCAAGTGACATTACAAGATGATAATGATGCTATGGTTGAGAACGGTATAGTTGTTTCATCAGCTGGTCAGCACCACCAACAATCATATGTCAATCAACTAGAAGATTTTGTGGGCTCAGAAGGGGACCCTGTCCTTCAGGGGACAGAGAGTATACTTAAAGCCCATGCAGAGATTCTTCAGTCTGCTCATCATTAAGAAAAACAAATTAAAATAAGGTCATACTTGAATTAATAATTTTGTTTTCATTGATATGAATAAAGAATGGTGTAGGGTAAAAGTCAAATTACATAAAGGAACATTAAAAAGTGAAGACAGCTGGAATGTTTTAATGTTATATTGAATTTATATCATCTAATTGGCTATGTTTTAATTAGCTATAAGAAATACAGATAATGGAATATTCTAATTAAGATAAGGTTTATTGTGTGATACTACTTATTTATTTTATATAAATTGATATATTATTGTATGGAGAAATTAAAGCATTAACCATATATTTTTAACCAATTTTCTTGTGCATAATCAATTCTACTATATAAGTTTATGATAAGATTTGTGTACATGAATATTATATTACAGAAAAGTAATATGCTTAAAAATTCAATGTGTCATATTTTGGCTCACTGATAAATAATTACATAATTTACATTGCATGTAAGTTTCATTATGATACATTATTTTGATTGGCTGACAACAATCTTGTGCCCTTCTGAAATTAACATTCATTACACAATGAAATGTAACATGTATGATGACACAAGCTCCCACAATAGAGTGCACAGGTAAACAAAAGAAAAACTTGATAAAAATAGTGTTTTCATGATCCTAGCTAAAAAATGTAATTATAAGTATGTAATTTCATAGGGTTTTAAAAGCGTTGACCATGCCCACATTTTTAGAACGAAGTGCTCTCTCGCTTCATACTAAATTTACTTTGGTCAAAGCTTTTACACCCAAATGAATTTACAAAAAGATGAATTCAATTCTAATATAAAAAAAGGACTAAACTCTATTTACTGCAATACATTGAAGTAAACATTTTATTAGTTAACTGTAGACCAGTTTTCTCAATAATCTTGTCTGTTGCAGAAACCTTTTTGAGTAATTGTTAGATATAAGAGATTATTTATAAGTACCCCTCAAAGGTTGATTCAAGAGTTGAATTCAAATAACTTAGCAGTTAGACTAGCTGAAAATAACAAAACTACATTTTTTTGTAATTCTTGCTTTTTCTTGATAAAAAAGTGATGTGAATCTATTTGTTTTATAAAATTTATTCAGGATGTGTCCAGTTTCTATTTAGATTGAGGGCTTCCTCTTAGTATTTATTTGAAAATGAATCTCCCTTTTAAACTATGCATTTCCTTTCATTGTATCTTATTCTTTATAATGTGGACAATCTTAATATTAGAAGCACCTCAGAAATGACCTTTGTCCCGAGGAATTCTGAAATTTTGCATTTAATTGATTTGATTTTTTCACTCAAAGATTTAGGTCTAAAAATAGAAAAATATATTAAAAGTTCATTTGAAGTTGTTTAATGGAAAGAAGTGTTTCATAACAATCCCTTATCCCATTACTAGCATAATTTTAATATTAATATATATATATATATATATATTTATATATATTCAGGTTGTATATGAAATTTTAAAAATATTTCATTATTTATTCAAAAGCGAAATACATTAGGTAAAAGTTTAGGTTGGAAATAAATTGTTTGGAAAAATTAATGCATGTTATGTTCTTATTCGTAACCTCAAACGAACATAAAACATTTATCAATATAATACAAAACTCTCACATGGGAGTAGCCACTTGCAAAAGTCAAGTGCATTTTTATTCAGGTAATAAGTACACATAATTCATTTTATATCAATGAGAATTATGAAAATTGTCTCGTCTCTAACTAGCACCGCAACATCAATATTTGCGACTCTTCTTGGACTATCAACCTGTAAATAAATAATTTTCATAATTATTTATTTGGAAAAAAGCATCTAGAGCACTTGACTGCAATGACTCGAATGACTTTAATTACTATCAAACCACCCGTGCATGAAATTCTTCCTGCATACTTTATATATCCAATCAAACAGATCTTTCTATAAATAGCATAAACACATGTTCCTTACCAAACAAAACAAACTAACATCGATATATGTACAACTTTGATAAATATAAGTATTACATTATTGTCTTGTCAATTTGGATATTTTTTAAACCTAATTTTGTCGTTTTGAATATTTTTTTTTAGCCAATTTTGTCAGTTTTCCGAAAATATTTAAAACAACTGTTACACAAGTTTGATGTTATTCAGCTGTAAATCAGGTTTAACCTCTCTATTCTAGTGTCTGTACCAAGTCAGGAATATGACACTTGCTTTCCATTTGTTCTGTTGTCTGATATATTATCTCAATTTAACATTAAAAATGTAAGACTAAAAGTGTGCTGGTCCAGACAGTGTAGCTGGCCTTGAAGTAAAAAAACTTTGCTCAGTGCTCATGCACAAAAATCATGCTCGAAACATGAAATCCAGTATTTTGATTGGTTGAATTTAGAGTATTAGTACAAAAAACTTACTAGAAAGTTTTATGACTTCAAGGCCTGTTGTGGTCATTTGTTGACGGTTGTGATTAGGTTAATAATTAATATTTTCGTTTGCAGTTGTATGAGCATTGGAACATCTCATTTCAAAGGAGATATTTTTACCCAAGTCCCTCAGTCATGGTCTATTGACTTTGGAACTTTAGCATAGTTGTCAAAATTTGTTACTAGTGTTATTTTAAGAGAAATCTCATGATAAGTCAATGAAATTTTGTTTGCAATTGTATTATCATTAGCATATCTTATATCCTTGGAGAAAATTATTTTGTACGGGTTCAAAAAGTTGAATATTGTGCATATTTACATTGGAAGTATTAAAATTTTGATATCATTTTCAATTATAAACTCGAGTTTATATATATATATACAGATGAACTTTTTTTGGGGGTGCAATTTCTGTGGATTGAGTACAAATTGTATTTTTGTGCATATTTTTTTTTTATTCCAGCATCACTATTGAGTCTTTTGTAGATGAAACGCACGTCTGGCGTAAATTAAAAATTTTATACTGCAACTAGATTAAAAAAGCTATCACTTTATTCATTTAAGTTGCAGTATAAAAACAATATTAGGTCAATGTCATAAAAATATAAACTTTTTTGTACCCGACTTTTTTGTATGAGGCTGAGAAACTGGGGAAGGGTAGAACCTCGCCCTTCCCCAGTTTCGTACAAAAAAGTTTATATTTTCCTGACATTGACCTAATATTATATATTTAATCCTGGTATCTATGATAAGTTTATTTGGATATAATGGTTTTGTAAAAGACTTTCCAACTTTGGTCAAATATTATGACAGCATGTGTATGAATGCATTTGTTAGTTTTATATTTTGTTGATTTTTTTACATGATTCTGTTATGATGTCAGAACGTTACATTAGAGTTATTTGTTTGTTGATAAATCAATATAATTTCAAACATTAAAATGTTTACAGTATGTGTTGAAGTACGAACTGCTGACCAGACAAGTTATTTGTGAGGATAGCCAAAATGTCCATTTAGGATTTGTTTGTTGAAATGTTCAATCCAAGCGCTTATCAGCTTATATCAATAAATTGTCCTTGTAGGTCACATGATAACACATAAGAAACAATATGTTCATATCCACAGCTTTGATAAGCTTAAATTTTACCCTCACTTTGGATGGTTAGAAACAAGTTACATAAATCTACTTGGTACTGTAATATTGTAATTTTAATTTCAAAGAGGTTCAACAGTTGAACACAAAGCATATGTTTTCAATGCCTGTTATATTTTACAGAAAATAATTGTTAAACTATTGTAATGTATTCTGATATACAGATTAAATGAATTCAAATGAACACATAGACACATTTTTATTTTTAGAAAAAATAATTATTAAAGAAGACTGACTTTGTTTGAAATTGTTCAGTAGAATGTTAACATATATATTCATTTGTATTGTAATTGGAAGTCCTGAGGCAAATTCAATAGGAAATAAACAAAACAATAGAATATATTGAAATAAAATGGTTCTGTGTCTGTCATTATGGCATATTCACATGGGAATTAATTTGGTGCAATAAAGTTGCTGTAGTTTATGTTTTGGATTTTTTTGTAAGTCTGATGCTCTTTCGATGTTCATGTTCATTGGTTAGATATAAAAAGATGTGGCATGAGTGCCAATGAGACAACTCTCCATCCAAGTCATGATTTGTAAAAGTAAACCTTTATAGGTCAAAGTATTTGTCATTAGGAACATTCAAACTAAAACCTGAGCTTATTAACCTCAATTATTTGAAATAAACATTGTAGTATATTGCTGCAAACCTATTCCTCTAATTATCATCATTGCTACAGAATCAGATTAATTTTTAAGTAAATGTATATCCTAGAGTTTAATTCATCACACTTAGCAGTGAGACTAGAAATAACCACACTCTTTGTAATCCTTGCATTTTCTATCCAGTAAGACTAGTTTATTTCAGCCTAAGGGCTTCATTCATTCTAATATAATATTGCAAAGGAATCTCTACTATTACCTTTCTTTATCTATTTTCCTGTTAAATTTCTTTGTAATGTGAACAATTCAAGCTTTGGAACATCTCCGCAGTGACTTTTGTCCTGATGAATTCTGAAAGTTACGAGTTTATCGTCTTGTCAAAGGTTTATTGTCATTAACCTCATTTTCATGGTTCATTAATGAATGTAGAGTTTTTGTCTGTTGGTCTTTTAAACACTATAAACAGTACATTTAAAGGGGAATGTATCTGATAGTCAGTATTTATGTTCCTGGTTTTACCGCAACCGATATAAAGAATATGTCAACTATATTTGGTGTATAGAATAAATGTATTTGTACATGTCTGTCTGATAGGATTTATCTGACCATGATCGCATTGTCATTGAACTTTATAAATGTGATGTTTATGTGATACTTGTAGTTAAACCTTTATCTTTAACAAAATCAATGGTCGGTAAATCAGTCCAGACAGTTCTGCATGTGCACTTGTTAAATGGGAATGGATATGATATATTGAAAATATATTTAGAATTCAGTTTGAAGCTTTTCTATGGCCCAAAGTGCTCATAAAAATCGAATATCCCATTTATATATATTGTATCCATGTAAAGTGTAATGAGAAATTATCTTCAAATTTCAAAAACGTTCTCATAATTTATTTAAAGGAGAAATATATTGGGAATGAAATCAAATAGTGGGACAAATGCATCCAATTAAGAACATTGAATATATAATTAGATGAAGGTAATTCATTAGATGTATTTTATCCAATATCAAAATTAACAAACTGACACAATTGGCATTGATAGCTTGATTCGTATTTCAGAATAACAAATAACAAACACTAATTTTGTTTGGATATTGAATTTTCATTGCAAAAATTAAAATTCGAACAACAACATCAGCACACAACATAATTTTTTGTCGGTCAATGAAATTCTAGTGACGATTGAAGTAATCACTGTATCATAGCTTGCTGATCCAGTCAGACATACTCCACATGTAGCTGCTTTGATATCCATAGTCTGCATACAATCAAGAGAAATATATATTAACCTTCTGACTATAAATAAAAAAAGACAATCCACCAAAAATTTAACCCATGACAATTTAAGCCAAAGAAAAAAAATTATTTACAATTTATCAACATTTCAAACAATATGAATAATCAAAGATCTTGTGTATTTATCATTGAAAACAGCAACCAACTTTCGCAAAATACTCTTTTCTTTTTCTCTATTCTTTAGTGCAAACAAGATTTAGGTTTTCTGGTAGATTACACCTGATCACAAGGAAATAGAAAACAATATGGATGATTGATAAATGTTTCTAGTGATGATTGAATTTGTCTGAATATAAGACTGGATGACGGTCGTCAAAATCAAACCAAAACGGAGGTAAACACATCAACTATAAGAGGAAAACAAAAACAAACACCAACATACATAGAAACGATTTATTTGATAACAACTGCCATATTCCTGACTTGGGTACAAGGACATATTTTAAGAAAAAATGGTGGATTGAACCTGGTTTAATGGCATGCCAAACCTCCCGCTTTATGACAATGTTAACAATTATCGCCAAAACACTACATAACAGAAATACAGCACCAACACTTCTAAGAACATTCACAACAGAGAAACGCACTAACAATTAGTATAATAGTCTACACAAAATGCAAACCGCAGTACAACAAACATTCCATCAACAGGATATAAAAAAAAATTGCAATTTCGAATTTTATACAATTATTTTCTTAAAAGAGGGACGAAAGATACCAGAGGGACAGTCAAACTCATAAATCGAAAATAAACAGACAACGCCTAGCTAAAAATGAAAGAAGACAAACAGACAAGCAATAGAACACATGACACAACATAGAAAAATAAAAAATAAGCAACACGAACCCAACCAAAAACTAGGGGTGATCTCAGGTGCTCCGGAAGGGTAAGCAGATCCTGCTCCACATATGGCACCCGTCGTGTTGTTATGTTATATTGTAATCCATCAATTGGAAATACAACTTTAAAATGTTAAATTGTAATCCATCAATTGGAAATACAACTTTAAAATTTTGATGGATTCAGTCGAGGATTATGCCAGGCAATGGGCTAAGCGCGAGAAGGAAGACGTAGACACTCTTTCCGAATGGATTAAGGCAGTGAGGTCGTTGATACAAATCAGAATTAAGAAACTGAATGGGTCCATCAATGCCCATGCTACGTCAATCTTTAAAGACCCAAATGTTGCAAAACACCTATCCGACCTCCATGACAAATATGTTGTTGTTCCTGCAGATAAAGCCCCAAATAACATCGTTTTTGTGTGTAAAAGTCACTACATCAACTGCTTGATAAACGAATTAGGTATTGACAATTCACTTGGTAACTCAACATATACCCTCACGACACTTACCAAAGAGGAAATCCTGGATAATCATAGGTCTGTTCTATGTTCCTTTGGAATTTCAACCAAAGATGAAGAACTGGATCTTCCATCACTGTATTGGATACCTAAACTACATAAGTGTCCTTACAAACAACGGTATATGGCTGGGTCTTCCAAGTGCTCCACGAAACCTCTTTCTAAATTATTAACATCTATTTTATCAGCAATCAAAGACGGGCTTCAAAGTTATTGTGAAACTGCCTATTCTAGAGGTGGCGTGAATCAGATGTGGATACTTAAAAATTCAAAAGATCTTTTAGAGTACATACAATCTAACTCTCTTTCATCTTGTAACAGTATTAAAACATTTGACTTTTCTACCCTGTACACAAGTATTCCACATTCCAAACTAAAAGACAAATTGAAAGAGTTGATATTACTTTGCTTCATAAAAAAGAATGGCCAACGTAGATACAAGTATCTTGTCTTAGGGAGGGATAAATTCTACTTTGTAAAGAATCACTCTGATTCAAACAAAAAATTCTCTGAAACTGATATTATCAAGATGCTTGATTTCTTGATTGACAACATATTTGTTACGTTCGGAGGACGTGTTTTTCAACAGACTGTCGGCATTCCAATGGGAACAAACTGTGCCCCTCTACTCGCCGACTTGTTTCTTTATTATTATGAGGCTGACTTCATGCAGGAACTTCTTAGGAAGAAAGATAAGAAGTTAGCAATATCCTTTAACTCTACTTTCCGCTATATAGATGATGTTCTTTCACTAAACAATTCAAAATTTGGTGACTATGTGGAACGCATCTATCCAATCGAACTAGAGATAAAGGATACTACAGATACAGTTAAGTCGGCTTCATATCTTGACTTACATCTAGAAATTGACAATGAGGGTCGGTTGAAAACAAAACTTTACGACAAAAGAGATGATTTCAGCTTTCCAATTGTGAACTTTCCATTTCTAAGTAGCAACATTCCAGCAGCACCTGCATACGGGGTATATATCTCCCAATTGATACGATATTCCCGTGCTTGCATTTCCTATCATGATTTTCTTGATAGAGGTTTGCTGCTCACAAGGAAGCTATTAAACCAAGAGTTCCAAATGGTGAAGTTGAAATCATCCCTTCGTAAATTTTACGGACGCCATCACGAGTTGGTTGACCGTTATGGAATAACAGTTTCACAAATGATATCGGATATGTTCCTTACGTCGTAACTACAATCCCCTTTCATGAATATGACCTACCGAATTAGACTATTTACCGGATTTGTAATCACTTAAGCAACACGACGGGTGCCACATGTGGAGCAGGATCTGCTTACCCTTCCGGAGCACCTGAGATCACCCCTAGTTTTTGGTGGGGTTCGTGTTGTTTATTCTTTAGTTTTCTATGTTTTGTCGTGTGTACTATTGTTTTTCTGTTTGTCTTTTTTATTTTTAGCCATGGCGTTGTCAGTTTGTTTTAGATTTATGAGTTTGACTGTCCCTTTGGTATCTTTCGTCCCTCTTTTATAACAAATCCGGTAAATAGTCTAATTCGGTAGGCCACATTCATGAAAGGGAAGGGGATTGTAGAAACGATTATTCCATAACGGTCAACCAACTCGTGATGGCGTCCGTAAAATTTACGAAGGGATGATTTCAACTTCACCATTTGAAACTCTAGGTTTAATAGCTTCCTTGTGAGCAGCAACCCTCTATCAAGAAAATCATGATAGGAAATGCAAGCACGGGAATATCATCCAAACAATTTTCATGCCAATGATGGTATGGAAAAGAAATTTTATAATTATTTGGACTACTTTAAATCTTTCCAATTTTAATGTATTTTTTTTCATTTAGCCCTTAACATTTTTCCCATGACGTTGTCGGTTTATTTTGGAATTATGGCTTGTTTGAATATCCTTTTGGTATCTTTAGCTCTTATTTAGTTTTGTAGATAAACGTTTTTTTTTCTTTTTTTTCCTGATTTCGGTAAAAAGGAATTGTGATAGTGTAGTTTTGTATTTGGATACCAGGATGCATGTATTTTTCGTTAAAAATATATTTTTCTTTAAAAGCAATATGAAATATGTAACAATTCAATTTGTCAGGAATCTATTATTACAGTAAGAGTTTCAATTTCACAGCACCAGTTTATTTTTGAACAATTAATTACTCTTCAATGATACTTGAGGCCAGAAATTTTGAAAGTCCGACCACTAAAACAAACATAAGCAAAAGTGATCAAAGGTGTTACTCGGACAAAGTTTCGGAGATATACATGGGGGGAATACTTCTTCAATTTAAAATGGTCTTGAAAAGTTGTTATCAACACATTTAATTTCGATAAAATAACATCCAATTTTTTCATGTCGTAACTCTAGATCTTTTACAAATGTCGGGGAATTAGTCTATCATTCATCTTAATTCACATCACATTATTTAATGCAATGTATCATTCATTTAAACATGCACCCGTTTTATTGAATGCTGAAATAACTAGTTTGATGAACCAAACTTATATTTTGCATATTTACTACTAACTACTGATAACTATTATCATCAAACGCAACAATGCATGCTAAATATTCCGAAGGACAGTATTGAACTGATAAAATGAATATCTTAAAACAGAAATTTACATACGAAGTGAGACGAACAAAAGAAAGTCACAACAAAATTTGTTCTGGTCATTAATTTGGTGTATTCAATTAAAAATAATACTCTAAGAGTTTTTTTTAAAGCTGTAAATATTTCCTAGTATATTATTTTGTTGCTCGATAGTAAGTCACAACACAAGTATGGTAAACAACTGTCATATCCTTGACTCGGTACAGACACTTTCTTTTGTAGGAAATGGTTGATTACACCTTGTTTTATAGCTAGCTCAACCTCTCACTTGTATGACATTTGCATAAAATTCCATGATATAGACAGTAAAATGATGGACTCTTTGATGGACAATATATTGTTTGATTTCTTGAAATTATATTTGCCGTTATTTTGTGTATATTGATAAGAACAGAGTTCATACAAAACCTTCTCAAAGACAAAACGCTTTGCCAAGTTCTTAAATTTATTCTAAGATGTATATTTGGAATGTCATGTCACTTAGTTAACCTAATTATGTTGTGTGCTTGTATCTCTTATATAACCTTGATATTCATTTAAAGGGCACTGCAAAACTTGCAGGTCAACTTCGTACCTGTTTTCTTCAGAGACTAGGATAAGTATATCAGCTCAGCTGTAGCATTACTTTCTTAATGATATACTTAGCAATGATATGTTCAATTTTGCATTTGTATTAAGTCGAAATCGCTGCTTGTAGAATGCTAGTTCCGAAAGGAACAATCATCTCAGTATTTACTACTTCGGTACTGACATGATTCATAACAAACCATAACTTCGCAAATTCCCTCTGGCAAAGTTGACCTTAGATGACCTACAACTTTCTTTTTTTATATCCCTTTTGGTTATGACCATAGATCATCTCAAATTTGTGGTATTTATACATACTTGCATTGCAAATGTTTGGGTCAAGTTTTCTTGAAGGTAAGTCCAGAAAAAAAGCTATTTGGGGGCATGCTATTTGCAGTGTTTTTGTTATAACGTGTTGTGTGAACTTTAACTTGGTAATATGCAACACCAGCAGGGCATGTTAACAGATTGGTCTGATTTATAAGCATAGGAAAGTTTGCATCAGTTTGTCTCCAATCAATAATTGAACATGTAACATACTTTGTAACAAAAATTAACCCAAGGGTAAAACGGTTAACAAAGAAATTGAAAAGTTCTTGAAGAATTGTTTGATTTGTTTTGTTTATCTGATTACTTGGGAAGATACACCAAACAATAAATTGGTTTTCTGGAATTCGTGTTATACTTTGATTTTCGGAAAGGATAAAAATATATGTCAATGGATTGATAAGATGTGTATCAAAATAAAATGTATGATCGCCAATGAGACAGTTTGTTCTTCACCATATTACACGTGAGGTAGAAGAAAGCAACTATAGGCCACCGCACGACCTTGAACAACATTAACAATAAGCAAATATATAACACAAAACACGCCATAACAGGCTTAATATACAAATGTATTCTCTTCGCGAAAATTCTTGTTGTTGATCGTTGTATCTACATTTATTTGTTCATTTCATTTCCCTGTTACGTTATTTATACTAGGCAGACTTTATAGTAGAGCATATCAGGAAGAATGAAAAGAAATTAGCATATCCATTTGACTTCTCGTTTGTTATATAGCTGATGTCACCTCACTAGATGATTTCCACTTTGGTGACTAAGCTGAATATATTTAACCCAACGAACTTGATTTTCCTAGTATCTTGACTTGTATCAAGAAATAAATAATGATTTCGATTGACTTACACCTTTTTTCAAATAACGGCTTTGAAATTGGTTTTGATCGGAAAATACAGGTTTTATTATTAAGATTCTACGACAACAAAAGTTTAAGACACATTTTGATATACAAATAAAAAAAGAATTCCGAAGAAATAAATTTACAATACAACAAAAACTAAATAAAAATGCAGATTGCTCGAATCCCAATTACACAAATGAATAAATTGATAAATTTAGGTCAAGGTACACTTTGTAAATTCCAGTATTAAACACATTATGGCGCCAAATGAGCTGCATCAGAGCCTTTTCCTCAAGGTAGATGTTTGATCTTCATTGTAACAGATTTCATGCGATAGTAAGGTATTGAGGCATTCCATTTGTACCAGTATATACCGGAGTGGCCAGGTTCAGTTCCAAGAAAGTAAAGTCCATTCGGATTGGAATAGGTACACCATTTGTACCACCATCCACCTTTCTGTGTTAAAGCACACTGCCCACCTGTATCATCATCATTATCGCGATCTTTTGTGGAAAATCGTTGTCCGTTTAAATTTAATGGCGGATCATTATCCAACATGGAATCACCTGAATTGAACACAGACAATCTATATTATTTGTTCATCTTAGAAGTTGTCTTTTATTAGTAATTACTCATATTTCTAGAATGATTTACATCATACATGATTTTTTTTAGGAAGAAATATTACTGAATAAATTACAAAATGTTCTCACAATTGTGTTAAACGTTGTTTTGCATAACATATCGTCAAGTTATAATAGTACGAAAAATGTCAGGTTTGAATATCCACCTTCATGTCAGAAAATTGTATGCTAACTCTTGAATCGAATTCGGCAATGAAATAATTGATAACATGCTTTCTGTAATAGTCCGTTGATAAATTTAGAATCTAGAACTAGTTTCAACTCCCTCAGTCAAAGTTTTCTTAAATGCATTGATCTGTTCTTTTTAGGTGTCTTTCATATTACTCCTCGCGTATTATTTCATTTATAAGAATGTCACAAATACATTGAATAACCACTGACAAATAAATTGAACTATTTTAATAAAATTGATTAATTGATATAAAACATATGGAACACATTTCTTTATCCTGCCGAATTTATATATTCTGAAACCTCATTTAAACTATATAGATAACATATAGTTGAGAGGATTTTAAAGCAGGTCGTTACCTCGAAAAAACATTGTCAATTGTGAAGTATAACAGAATAAAAACAAATCGCATTTATTTCACAGGTATACCCTCTATTTTTTTTTGTATACATAGAAAGAACACAACTTTCAAATAAAACCACATTTGATTTAATGTTAAAAGTTCACGAATAAATTGCCAGTACTGAATTAATTGTTTGTTATACCATGATACCATTATCATGCATGGTTCTATGAAAATTTGCTACTTTATATAAGCCAATTTAAGCCAATTTAAGCAGACATTTATTTTAAACGGAATGTGGGTACACCAAATGTAACATACCCGTCGTTATCTTTAGAACCGATGTTCCATATCGGTTAACCAATTCGTAAATTTATCAGAAAGCAATACCCTGCCAACATTATAACATTCTATCGACTCGTTTGCTATACTAAACATATCATACTGATAGTAACTGTAAACTTACCAGCATCCCCACTATACCCTGCCAATGTCAATTGGTACTCTGCAGACTCATCCGCTATACTAAACGTCTCGTACTGAGCATAGCGCCGCTCTCCATACCAGTCTTCTAAGTCAAACCTTAAACTGTACGACTTCCCATTCAATATATTGGAAATTTTGTCGTTACCTGTAGATGTCAAATAAGATACAATGATAATCTATTTTCATCTTTAATTAGATTGTTATATACAGCTTCGATAAATTAGTTTTATACTTGTTGATATAAAAAAGGTCGGTACAAATACAAATGTATATATTGTTTTAAAAAGAACAATTTGTATAAAAACACTTATACTTCTAAATGGTGAAATTGGAAAATGTGATATTAAAGTTTTCGTTCGATCTGCTTTATTCTTGATCTTTAATAATTGTAACAATGTGGGTTTTAACTAACGGTAAGATATCTTTATGAATTTTCCATATTGATGAAACATCATTCGAGCAGCACATACTAATGCAATATATATCTGCGAGTTGAAATCTTCCGTTGTTTATTTATATTTGTTTTCATAAAATGTTTATCGTGAAATTGAAGTGGTCGATAGGTGTGAAATATGACCAATCACCATCGGTGTATTCGATTGTCAGTCGCGAAAATGTTTACCTATCTTTAATTCTGATATCAAATTGCAACTTTGACTGGCGTCTAGCGCAAAAGAGATTATCCGATTTAGCTTGGATCATGTTGCTCAATCACTCAATCACGCGTTTAGCGTTTAAGTGTTGTTTTACAGTTTTTGTTTTGTTTTATTATGCTATGGTTTTGTCTGTCTTTTTGATGTTTTATTTGTACTATCCTACACTCCAATGCCTTTGATATACTTGAATAATGTTTGATTTGTTTTTACTGATTCAATTTACATTGACCCAAAAGGAAGCAACGATAATAGCTGTACTACACGCATCTGACTTGGTACATGCGCATAAAGAATGTGGCGGGGTTAAGCATGTTTGTCAGCGCTCAACCCTTTCCAATAACTAGAAACAGTGGTGTAACAGCATAATATAAGAGCAAGCTATAGAAATAGGTTGCTCTTGGTTTATTACAAAAGATCTGTGCGAAACACAATTAACACTAACATAAAAAAATTTACACACCGTGACACTGACTTATGTGTACTTGCACTTACTGAAACCGATGAAGATTAGTGACTATAAACATCGAAATAAATCTGTTTTAACAAATTTAATGTAAGTAAAAATAAATTTACCAAGCCAATATTCTCCTGACAGATCACCGAACCCATTCTTATAATCCAACCAGTCTCTATAGAAATCTGTGGAACCATCCTGTCGTCTTTGTATCACCTGTAATACAGTTATCAAAGGTAAAAAAAACCTACAAAAACAAAAACAAACAAAAGCAAAAACCGCTCGCTTATCAATCAAATTGAATTGTTTGGCAATGCATCTTTCGCGTGTGAATAGAAAATTAGGTTACCGAATATGTTTTTCTATTGTGAACTAAGTTTTATCTATTATCCAAAGATATTCAATCATCGTCTTAAAAATAGGAAACCCATACTTAAACAAAACATTAAGAACAACTCACCGTCCATTTATCCACCATATCACAGTAAACATCTATACAGTCGTTGTTTACGGAAATAGTGTAGACCCCGTCGATAGTCCCATCCGGAAATTCAGAGCAATCAGACGGAATAGTCTCTAAAATTAAAAACAAATATTTATATTACAGTAATAAGATTTTGCCTTCAATAACTCTAATAAATTGTACCGAACGTACATTTGTGTCGGATTAAGCAGGGCGTCGGAATACTCAGGTTTTTTTCTGCAAGGATATGCATATTTTTGACCATGAAAATATGTCGGTTAAAGCAGGATGTCGGAATACTGAGGTGTCGGATAAGCCAGGTTTTACTGTATTTATCTAGTTGAGACGAATAAAATTAGTAAGATATCACTAAGAAAAAGAGAGACCTTTATTTGAAAGCTAAGCATGCTTTGTCCGCCTTTATCCCCTTTAAAAAGCAGAAGCCTTACGGTTGCATAAAATCTACTTACAATAAAAAAACAAGTGTCAAAAGCATTTGATGAAATTAAAACTTTACCTAGTAACGAATCCAACTGATTCGAAAAGTAAAAAAATTTAACGAAACATTTACATATACAATTGAAACAAAAACATATCTTTATAATTCAGCATGTTAGCTAAAAACAAAATAGTTAGTTGACTCACTTAATCGAATTAAAATTCCATTTTGCCAATTTTCTGTCGTTGGGTTACAGTCGGAATCCAATTTACACTGTTTTGATATATTATAATAACTTGCTGTCATGCAATCCTTGTCGCTGGTACACAGACTTGCACACGCTGTTGAAGAGGCAGTAGTTGTTGTTATTGTTGAAAGGCTTGAAACAATTCTTTTTCCCGCTTCTGTAGTAAATAATTTTTCTTTCTTTATCTGCGATATTCCATGGCATATTGGATATATTACAAAGCCATATATAATGATAATAAGAAACATGCTACTTTAACCCACCAGTAGTCAAGGTAGAATGAAAGGTATATGCGCAAAGTTATATCGTTTTACCAAACAAATCAATTAACAACCAGGACAGCGCATCATTTAATAAATAAAGTCAATACTATGAAGCTTTTATTTAAATAAAAAAATAAAACGAATCGAAAGTTACTTGCTGCATATTATAGATATTTTATGAATAGTATATCACATCATTTTAATCACATTCCTATGCATTAGTCTATTTACGAACGTTTTGTGAATTATATTTTTTTTTATAAAAGTGCACTTAGAAATCTATCAAAAACAACTGGAAGCAAATTGACACCAATGCATTTGCTTAAATCGAAATGTAACTATTTAAAATAAATTCCAGGGATCATTATTTTGTAAAGTTCTCTTCCACCATTTTAATAAAAAATACATTTACAGAACAATAACAGTTCTATAATATATCATCGTTCGTAACGTTTAAACTGCCATGCATTTGATCCTCATACCAAATGTGTTAAAAACAAAAATGTGGCCTACAAAATGATCTGCAAAATGATAAGTCTGACGACGTCCTTTTTTGTCACTAAGAGTATCACCACTCAAGACTAGAATTCCTTGTTGAAATGAAATATCACTGATTCGGTTATTTTCTGTAATTATTTTTCCAATTATAAAATGTTGAAACAATCGAAAAGCTCAGGTTTTTCTTTATATCTCTGATTTGTTACAAATTGAAAAAAAGAGAAGTGGCAGAAACATTGAATCATTCATTTCCAACAGATCACTTAAATCATGCAAAGGTGAAAGTAATTAAGCAAATAAGAGAAAAAAGCATGAGGCGAATGCATATAATCATACCAGCTATTTGCAACATTGAACACGGTACGGATGAAAAAAAATATATATGAGTAAATAACCTTGTAAATGACATTGTCTCTTCTGACATAAATAACTGAAGCCTCTGTGTTAACACTAAATTTAGGTTGGAATTGAAAACTAATGCTGATTAGATTAAATGACATGATTATGCTAGTAAACACTTGTTAATTAAATGCATCAGTGTTTACATCCTGTTTTAAAAGATATTTGATATGAGGCGGTTGCTTATCTCCATCCTATAATAACAAGTTATGTTTTTTGTTTCTATCCTTTTTCCGTTTATAGTGCATTAATGTTTCTTGATTTCCAAATGGTATATAACCTCTCGGATACAGAGGATTAAAGACCATCCATAGAACCGCTGATGTTGTATATTATCATGACTTCTTCTGTGCATGTCAAAGAGAAGTTTTCAAAAAGTACAACTTTGTAGATACAACTAAAAATGCCTATACTATCAATTTTGTTGTTGTATTTTTATGGAATAGATGTTTTCTTTTCCCCGAATGCGAACATTTATTTTCATAAGCGTTATCGTGCACACAATATCGAATCATTTGTGGAATAATTGTTTTCTATAAAACTGACATTATAGAAGCAATGTAGTTGTTAGGAAAGTTAAAATGTTTCAAGACAACATTATTTTATACGGAACAATAACATTAATATTTACGCTGTTGATAATTCATTCTTTGATTAGTATTTTTTCTCCGACATTGATCAGTAACTACAGGTTATAATAAATACCAAACGAATCATACAATAGGCAGTACAATGCAAATCCTATTTAACTTCGTACTTTATTTGAATATTCAACTCATTCTTGTTTGATCGTCTCTGTTGAGTCTTTTGTAGACGAAATGAGAGTCATGTGTACTAAATTGTCGTGGCAACTTTGATGAGCTCCCTTCAATCATTTTGTTTTCAAGATACTTTGAAAACAGCTCAAATAAATGAGATAACACATGTTTAAACACAACAGTATGCTTATGGTAAATCATAACTAAATATTTTTTGAGACAGAATTTTCTTATACTTAGCCAAAAAGAAGATTTTACTATGCTCTTTTCAAATATATAATAAAAAGTATGGGTCACCGTGCTATTTTTCAAGCTATGAGTCGTTGAAAATTGCCTAAATTTGGTTAGATTGTTCATGGAAAAACACATAAGTGTGCATAAAAAAAAAAATTATGAGATAGAATTTGAAATAAATTGTGAAAAGATAGTTTTTGTCATATATTTTAAGAAAATAAAAAGAAAAAATGATGTCACCGAACTTGTTTTCTTGCTACAAGTAAAAAGAAAAAATTTCCCTATCAGTCCAGTATAATTTTTTTACTAAAAGAGTTATCTTCCCTTAAATGGCCCATTTGAAAAAAAATGATTCTAAAAGCAAAAAAAAAAAAAAAAATGATATTTGTTTAGATATTTTGGGTTATACAATAAATTACCAAGTTTTCTTTATATTGTTAAACAGTCTAACCTTTAAATTGCAAATCTGTCTTCAAATTTGCAGATTTAGGCAAATAACTAGACTGTCTTTTTACTGTGATTGTACAAGCCAAGATGGCGGTTTACCATGTATCTACCTTAAGGATCTTTTGTAAAATAAGTTTAAATTCTGGCAAATTTCAAAAGACCTCATTTCAACATTTTTTTTTGTACTGACTTTAAAGAAAATAACACTTTTTTGACATTTTGTTGCGTCCAAAATGCTTTTCGGTATTTACTTGTTACTGGGACGTTTAAACCAAGAGCCAGAAGGCAACGTATATATAAGGACTTAAAATAACCAAATGAGAAATAGAGGCCTAATAAAAATAGCCAAACCCAACTATGTTCTCTTTTGATTAAGGGACATGGAATCTAAAATTCTGTTTTAATTCAAAATTTCTTTACAGAAAATTTAAAAAAGGTATGTTATGAATTAATTTGTATAAAAAAGAGTAAAATCTCAAAAATACGGAAATTTCTAATCAATTTGCAAAATTAAAAGCTCAAACACATCAAATTGATAACAACTGTCATATTCCTGACATGGCACAGACAAGCACTTATTTCAGAGAAAATAGTAACCTCCAAACTGTCAGTCCACCAGAACCGGTATCGACGCAGTGCTAGTGTAGATAAAAATACACTTTATAAATTGAGTTTGACCAACGCGCATTTCTTGATTTACCTTCTTCATCAACCTTCAACCAATTAAAAAATAAATAAACAGGGACTTATAAGTACGCCGCATTTGAAGACTTGAGAAGATGTATGATCAAAACGGCGAAATAAATAGACAATCTCATTTAAGGTAAACTTTGTTTTATGTTTTTGGAACCTAAGTTGTTTGATGATTTGAAAATCTATACAGGGAGAATTGAAGAGAGAAATGTAATGAAATCATATCAGTACCGCAACACTCACTACTGAGTAAATGATATAACCGTTGATTTGTCACAGAAGGACGACAATATATCGGATATGCTAAAAAAAACCCAGCCCAAATAAGGTCAACATGTTCAATAAAACATATTTACTAAATCAATCACTTCCATTAAAGTGAACCTTTTTGTTTGAGTAAGTAGTCACTAAGTAATACTAACACTTGCCTTATCCGGACATAACCATTTACTATGAATAGATGAAAAGAAGTATAAATAATAAAGAGACGACAAGTATAAATATTGATACAAATGTAACAATTTAACGGAATATCATTTTTGTGATAATACTTTCATTCCATTTTGTTAACTATAAAACACATTTACCAAATCAATCATATACATCAAAGATAAACCTTTTTGTTTGAGTAAGAAGTCAAAAAGTGATACATACACCGGAATATCATTTTTGTAATCATACTTTTTTTTCATTTTCTTTACATGAACCAACCAAGTTTTTAAGTAGTTATATTCAAATAATGACAACAGAAGCATAATGACAGTTCCTGTGAACAATTTAAGCGAAAGGTTTGTTGTTGAAAATAAGTAATATTTTTAGATACTGTATTAGTTCTAGGACTATGCTGAACAAACATATATAGAAACAAGTTTTATATTTATTTGGTCATGAAGATATTTTTTGTGATCATTATTCAAAACAATTTTCATCTTTAAAAATAATGTTGAACAATCTTCAAATTTTCTCGATAAAGAAAAAAAAGATAAGATACAGTTTTCGAAACACTCAACTGGATCATTAATAACCTATTGTCATTTTGTTTGTTTTATTTTTCTAATTGATATCTAATGAGACATTTATAAAATATCATTCCAGTTATTTGGATAAGGTTTTCGTAACTCTTTTTTTATGTGCATCTCTCGTGTTTTGTAAACCTGTTCTTCTCCTCGTCCTCTTTCGTTAGTTACTATAGCGTTATAAGTTTTTCGACTCATGAATCTTAATTTTTGGTCCTCAATGCTCTTCAACTTTGTAATTGTTTAGCTTTCTAACTATTTTGATCTGAGCGTCACTGATGAGTCTTATGTACACGAAACACGCGTTTGGAATATTCAATTATAATCCTGGTACCTGTGATAACTAATTAAAGGTTTGCTTGGTATATCTTCCATCTCATTTTATATACCCCTCTGTGGCAGAGGAGACATTATTATCTGTTCGTCCGTCCGTCTGCACGTATACGTTTGTATGCCCGAAATTTAATTTTAATACATTTGATCATTAATGTATCTAAATTACTTGTTGCATTATTTTTTTTAAAGTATACTCAGATCTTAGTACACGAAGAAGTCCTATCATTGTTCAGGATTTTATATTTCCATAACCTAGAGTTGAATCTTAATGTATCTCATGGATCTAAGATCATGATTAAGTTTCCATGATTTCATCTGTTTCTAAGATACTTTACCCAGCATTCAAAATGTTTGGTGTATTGCACTTCATTTTCTCATATGCCGTAAGCAATAAGTCAACTATATTTGATTAATAGAATGAATGTATGGTATGTCTGTCTGTCTGGTAGTGTTCATATCAACTCTTTTTAACGATTCATTGGTAAATGTTTAATTTTGTGAGTGAAAGGTCAACGGTTTTTTGATGTATTGAATGATTCTATAGTGTAATTGTTCTTCCAGCAGAGTTTTCGTAATCGTGCTCTTATTTTTATTATTACGTTTATGTGGATAGGACTGTTTCACCTATACTAAAAGAAAGGGGTAAATTAGATTTTTGGTGTATGCCATTAAAAAAATTTGAACATTCGACAATGTCTATCAGACCATGACCTCATTTACATATATCAGTGATATTGTTGCGTATATAATAACTGCATGTTTTAATTGTATTGGATTATTTTAAATGACTATTCTTACCAAACTCGAACCCAGTAGTCTTTGTTTTGGAAATGTTTTATGCATTCAAAGTTCAAATCGTATTGAATTGGATTAAGCTGCCGATAAATGTGCTTCAGGCCTAGGGCAGTGGTTTCTTATTTAGAACAATTCTTTATTTTGAAGTGTTAATAAACAGTAAAATAATCTCTTGATAAGAACATGTTTTCCAGTCGTTTTTCACAATTAAGGAACAGCAAATCCTCCACTTTCAATGGTCGAGAGTACGTTTCCATTATAAGGATAATGATATAAAAGAAGATTGTTGATAATATACAGTTCACAATATAACAACACCAGCACTTATTAGAATAAAATTAAACTAGAATTAACCGTATTCTTTTAATAGCTATATAGAAACGGATACTATGAAAAAGAACATTTAAGCAAGTTCAGGTTTGGTATAAGTATTTAGAGTTACATATAATGCAATTAATTTAGTATACGAAGGTTAAACTGCTTTCTATACCGTTGTTTATATAAAGTTGTATACATCAACAGTAAATATGGCGTCATAATTTTTCGAATAACGTCTTAAATCAAAACTTATAATTTTATTATAGATACATGTATAAGAAAGATATGGTATGAGTGTCAATGAGACAAATCTCTATCCAAGTCACAATTAGTAAAAATAAAAATAAACCATTATTGGTCAAAGTACGGTCTTTAACAAGGATCCTTGGATCAAACGAAACAACAAGCTATGAAAGGCCTTAAAATTACTTAATTTATTTTGCATAAATGTTTATTTCTCATATTTTTTTTTATGTAACATTGATTTCAAATCCACATTTGACATGCATTTGACCATAATTTTGAAAATATGGTATCCAAATATGTTGATTTGATACAAAATGATTAAAAACTTAGATTAACTACCCTCCAAAACGTTCTCAATGCCACTGCTTGCGGAGTTTTAATTCCCCGAGGATATCACGGCCTAAGTCAGCACTTCTGTGTTGACTTGAGTTAACATTGGTATGTTCATAAATATAAATTAACTGTTTAAAAAACTTTAAATTTATGATATACTAAGGCTTTTCTACCTTTGGAATAGGTTACTTTAGCTGTATTTGACAAAACATTTAAGTATTTTGGGTCCTTAATGCTCTTCAACTTCGTACTTTATTTGACTTTTTTAACATTTTTAGATTCGAGCGTCACTGATGAGTCTTTTGTAGACGAAACGTGCGTCTGGTGCAAATATAAAATTTCAATCCTGGTATCTAATATGAGTTTATTTTAATGAGATTTTTATCAAATCTAAATCTTACAAATCATCTATATTTTCAAGATGTAAATTTTTTCCGAATATCGATAGTCTTTTTCTGTATACTAATGTTCAGCATCGTCCTAGAATAGAAAGTGTCTAGAAATCTAGCATATTTTCAACAACATTTTTTTTGTTAAATTGTTTACTTATTATGACAGAAACCGTCAATACAATAAAAAAAAACTGCTGTTATTTTCTTATATATACCGATATAAAACATTTGTTAGTTTATGTAAACAAAACAGAATTAAAGGGAAGCACTAGTATAATTACGAAAAAAGACATGCCGGTAAATTACTACTTTTTGGAACAATATTTATACTGGTCGTTTCGTTTGTTGCAAATACATTGTTTCATCTATTCATATTAAATGTTTATATCCGGATAAGGCCCGTTTTGATATTATTTAATAACTTCCTACTAAATCTAAAAGGTTTATCTTTAATGGAAATGATTGATTTAGTAAATACTGTTAAATAGCTATTTTTTGGTTCAGTTTGTAACCCGGATATGTTTTCTCTCAATCGAGTTATGACTTTTGAACAGAAGAATAGATAACCTTAGCTGTATTTTGCGAAACTGTTAGGTATTTTGGTCCTTAATGCTCTTCAATTTGTTTTTTTTTATAACTTTTTTTTATTCGTGCGTTACTGACCATTCATTTGTAGAAAAAACGTTCTAATACAAAATTTCAATCCTGGTATCTATGATGTGTTTATATTCTTCTGTTGAGCGTATTCGATAGATTGCCGTCTTTCTGTTACAAATCAACTAATATATCATTCACTCAGTAGTCAGTGCTTTGGTGCTGACATTATATTATCACCTATATATCACAATTCAGTTCTCTTTTGGTAGATTTTCAAACCATCAAGCAACTTAGGTTAAAAAAACATGAACCAAGTTTACCCTAAATGAAATTGGCTATTTATCCCGCCTTTTTTATCATACATATTCTTAAGTCTACAAGTACTTATGAGTTTCTGTTAATTAATATTTTTACGGTTTGAGGATTGATGATGAAGGTTAATTCAGAAAAGGTTGTTGGTCGAACTAAATTCATAAAGAGTCTTTCTTTTTATTTACTAGCAGTGGGTTGATACCGCTTCTGGTGAACTGCCAATTTTGAGATAATAATTTTGGATACAAATTAATAAAGAAAATCTTAGGGCCCATCTCCCTGGATAAACCTGCATTGGTTGGGATATTTTTTGTAGGCCTCTCTTGGTGATTTGGCCCTTTACTCATTCAAGTCCTTATAAAACTTTTTTCTGGCTTAAATTTTGATTTGAGAGTTCTAGCTACTGGTAAATACAAAAAAAAAAGCGTTTAGGTAACAACAAATTTTAAAAAGTACTATTTTCATTTAAAGTCAGCACAAAAAAAAGTTGTATTTTGTAATTTAAAGTTTGTCCAAAAAGCAAGAATTAAAATTTATTTTACAAAATATCCTAAATCCTACTGTTCTTTTCGAATTGTGTTAATGATGACTTTGTTTTTAAAGGACTTTATATTACATTTCTTTAAGTGATTCAGTCGAATTGATAAAGACACTTCCATTAATTACAAGAACATCATTTCGCATAAATAATGTTATCCCAACTAATAAATGAAAACAACGCTTTATATAGTTCATGCGTCCAAATCACTTTCCTAGATTAATCTTCATCAGGAATGCTTAAACCGAATATTTGAAAGCCAAATATTTATGAGCACTGAAACAGTTGAAGAGGTATAAAATTAATATCCAGATCAACTTTTGCCAAGGGAGTTGAAACCTTTGTTTCTGTAGAGTTTATAAATCTATAAATTGACAATTTAAACTTAGACAAACTACCTCAAGCAAAGTTTTTTTAGACGAATTTTCGAAACTAAAGCTATCCTTTAATTATCATTTTCATTTGGTTAAGGCCGCACTTTTAAGTTGAAATTCTTATTGATACTTATTCATATTTTACAATGTATCAATATTTCAAAAACCAACTTTTTTCTAGAGGTTTCATCAGATTTCCTGATCGTTTTGAATTTACAGGCAAATGATACGTTAAAGAAATACAAAATAAATATATGATCGAAATTAAAACGAAAATGATAAGTCGTTCGAGGATATTGTAACAATGGCTTTCACATCAGGAACGTTAGGTTATTTTCAGTTTGTAACGAACAAATTGAAAGTGTTTTTAATGGAGTGTGCATTTCAGAAGAATTATATTTTATCTTAAATTCATACGTTTATAGAAGCTCTTAAATTACAAAAATAAAACAACAAAAGAATATGAAGCATCTTTCATGACGATAACAGAGGTTATTAACAACCTTTTATAATAAAACACTGCTGTAAATTTTGAATACAACGATTTAAAACCTTTGATGGTTTATGTAAACAAAAACAAAAAGATGTGAAAGTATTATTATAAAAAAGATGTTCCGTTAAAGTGGTTCTTTTTCTTAATAATATTTAGACTGGTCGTCTCCTTTTATAGCTTATACATCATTTCATCTATTCATATATAAACTAGTTATGTCAGGATAATGCCAATTTTAATATTACTTAGTGTGATTACTTACTCAAACAAAAAGGTTTATCTATGAAGGATATGATTGATTTAGTAAATAATGCTAAATAGCTATTCTTTGGATCAGTTTGTAACCTGGACATGTTTTCTCTCCATCGATTTATGACTTTTGAACAGAAGAATAGATGACCATAGCTGTATTTGGCAAAACTGTAGGTATTTTGGTCCGCAATGCTCTTCAATTTTGTTTTTTATATTTTTTTTATACAAGCGCTTCTGACCATTCATTTGTATAAAAACACGCGTCTGTTCTAATACAAAATTTCAATCCTGGTATCGATGAGGAGTTTATATACTACTGTTGATTTTATTGAGCATATTCGATATATTGCCGTATTGCTGTGACAAATCAACGACAAATTCATTCACTCAGAAGTCAGTGCTTTGGTACTGACATAATTTCAACACATATCTCTCTTCAATTCTCCCTTGGTAGATTTTCAAATCATCAAGTATTTTTGGTTCCAAAAATAAGAAGCATAGTTTACCTAAAATGAAATTCACTATTTGCTTGGTTGTTTTGATCATACATCTTCAAGTAATTAAAAGTCCCTGTTAATTTAAAATTTTTACGGTTTGAGGATTGATGATGAAGGTTAATTCAGAAAAGGGCGTTGGTTGAACTAAATTCATAAAGAGTCTTTCTTTTTGTTTACTAGCAGTGGGTTTATACCGCTTCTGGTGAACTGCCAGTTTTGAGATGATAAATTTATTCTCCCTGGATAAAAAGAAACCTTGCATGGATTTGGTAATTTTTGGTAGTCCCCTCTTGCTAATTTAAGTACTTATACATAATTTGTTTTCTGGCTTCAATTATGGTTTGAGCGTTTCAGCTACTGGTAAATACAGAAAAGGCTTTAGGTAGCAACAAAATTTTCATTGTTGTTCGTAGGATACCAATTTTCATGGATTTAGTGGGTACAGGTGAAACACGAATTTAAATGTTCAACGAATTACAAATTTTCCATAGGCTTGTATGCAGACTTTGTCAGAACCTTGAAATTAAATGTCCACATAAGTGTACGTATTGTTTGATCCACGAAAATTGGTACCCTTGAAAATAAATGAATCCACTGTATTTTAATTTAAAGTCATTACAAAAAAAAGTTGAATTTTGGAATTTGGAATTTGTTAAAAAGCTAGCTGTTAGATAACTGACGAGTACTCTCAGATCTGTTCAATGTGTCTTTTTGTGTCGGGATGTATAAGTACCCGGCCACGTCCACTTGTATTTTTGTCCATCTGATGAGTTAAGCCTTTTTTAACTGATTTTTATAGTTCGTTTTTATGTTGTACTGTTTTACCACGGTCCCAAGTTAGGGGGTGGGTTGGGATCCCGCTTACATGTTTAACCCCGCCACATTATTTATGTATGTGCCTGTCCCAAGTCAGGAGCCTGTAATTCAGTGGTTGTCGTTTGTTTACGTGTTACATATTTGTTTTTCGTTCATTTTTTTTATATAAATAAGGCCGTTAGTTTTCGCGTTTGAATTGTTTTACATTGTCTTATCGGGGACTTTTATAGCTGACTATGCGGTGTGGGCTTTGCTTATTGTTGAAGGCCGTACGGTGACCTATAGTTGTTAATGTCTGTGTCAATTTGGTCTCTTGTGGACAGTTGTCTCATTGGCAATCATACCACATTTTCTTTTTTATAGAACTTAAAATTTATTTTACAAAACATCCTAAATTCAATTGTTCTATTCATATGGTTTTTTTGTTTAAAAATGACTTTATATTACATTTCTTTAAATGATTCAGTCCAATTGGTGAGGACACTTGCAATGATTTCAAAAAATTCATTTCGCATAAATAGCGTTATCCTAACTAATAAATCAAAACAATGCTTTATAAAGTCTAAGCGTCCGAATTAACCTTCACCAGGAAGGCTGAAAAGCGAATATTTGAAAGCCAAAGAACTGAAACAATTGAAGAGCTATATAACAATAAAGGACCTAAAATTAATACCGAAATCCATTTAAGAACAGCTTTAGATTAGGGAGTTGAAACCTTAGTTTCTGTAGCGTTTATACATCTATAAACTGACCATTTAAACATAGACTAGCTGCTTCAGTCAAAGTTTCTTAGACTACCTTCTTCCGTCAAAATTCCTGAGATTAACTTATTTGGTCAAAGTTCATTAGACTAACCTTCTCAGTAAAGTTCCTTAGACTAACCTTCTCAGCCAAAGGTTCTTTGACTAACCTTCTCAGCCAAAGTGATCCTTTAATTATTATTATGGGCCGGTACTAAGCTGGTCCATTATATGATATGGGTTTGAAATTTTTGAAATATTTATGATAATGAATGTTCATTGTTTAATTATGCACATAATGCGCGACCTGTATATGGAGATTTCCCAAACCAGGTTATTTTTAGAAACAAGGTACCAAGTTCTTACAAAAACTCGTCGTCGGAACATGGAAAATGATTTATAGTTTGCGTTTTTTTTTTCTCAAACTAGTTATTTTATATTCTATTTTGATTATTATATAGTTCATTATTTAGAAAAATAACCATAATAATAATATCTTTACTTTCAACAACCTAAACGATCCTAGGAGTTTTTTTTAAGGTAATATGCATGTTTCAGTAACTAAAAGTGATTTTTAAATCTCTCAAATATCCACTTGGTATTTGTTAATACTTTGCAATTTTACTGCAACCAGCAGATTGAAATGAAAACATTTTGTCAAGGATTTGTCAGTTGTTACAAAGACAAGAATTTACTATTCTGTCTAAAGTTTTCTGATTTTAGTTGTAGTTTGTACCAGTCTGTCGTATACCCAATGAAAATATGAAGGGATATGAAGTAATTGTGCATTAATATAAATACGTGGTAAAACCCAAATATGGAATGTTTTTATTGTTGTCCTTCATTTTCAAGTCACCATGAGGCATTCAATGATGATTTTAATTTCTCATAACTGGCAGTAAGTTCAAGCTGACCCTTCACATCGGTTTGAGCAGAATTCATGGTTAAATATCAAACAAAGCTACATTCATATTTTTTATGACTGTTTGTTGATACTTTTAAATTTCACCTAAACCGAATGAAATATTATGTCTAGGATTTCTCAACCTTAACTGAGATGAAAGATTTGACATTTGTTTGCTTTCAGATTTTTATTATGTTCATTAAATGAAGTTGGGGAAGGGATGAAGTGTTTCATTTGCCCGTCATAAAGTTAAAGTTCATCTATCTGTGGAAGTATTCATAAGTCATAGTTCTTGATATTTTGTTCATAGATGCATCTTGAATAACCAAACGTCCTAATAAAAATAAGGTGATCGTGACCTACATTTGACTAATGAGATACTGATTAAAGTTTGCGTTAGAGTCTATACATTTACCTGAGATACAACTCTTAGAGAAATTTTTTGTAAGTAGATGCGTCTGTAATAGTCAGAATCGAGGTTTCTAAAAAATATGTCATCATGGCATTGAATTCTTGGACGAGTAAATGAGGTGAAAGGCTGCGTTTAAGTCAATATCTGAGATGAGGAATACAAATATTTTGTCAGTAGATGTAACTTTGATAGTCAAATGTTTCAAAATCTAGCCTTGAAAATGAATTAGATGACATTCTATTCCATCAATTGCACTTTAAAGATAAACAATTTCTGCACAATTAAGTTATATTTTATAGAATTATCATAACTTGGATTGGAACAGTTCTGGCAATTTAAAATTTAAGTCATCTCAATATAAAGATTGTTTATACAATACTTTACACTTTTTTTTTTACACCAAACGCATCCAGATTTCCGGCCCAAAAATTTGAAGCGTGCACCAATCAACTCTCTTGTTTTTATTTGGTTTTTTATTTGGTTTAAGTCGCACTTTTATCTGGAAATGCTCATGGGTACTTATCTATATTTAACGTTGTATCAATTTATTAAAAAACTATTTGTATGAAATTGCTGTAGGTTGCATCATATTTCCTACTCTTTACAAAATGAATTTGAAGGCATATAATTCGCAAATGAAATAAAAGAATTATATGAGAGAAATCTATACGAAAATGACTAGTCGTTCGAGGATGTTGTATTAATACCTTTTAAGAACGTTAGGTTATAATATTTGCAGTTTATAAAAAAAAAAAAAAAAAAAACAAATTGAAAGTGTCTTCAACGATTGTGCATTTCAAAAGATTCTAAAAATAAAAATGAATCGACCAGATTGTCATGTTCAATTTTCAATATTCATACACATTCAAATCTGCACTTTTGAAAATTTTGAGACGGAAGTAGGAAAGAAACGTGATGAAAGATGTTACATATTCAGAATATCCAATATCAACTGACAAATTGAAAGTGTCTTCAGCGAATCGTGCATTTCAAAAGATTTTAAAAATAAAAATGAATCGATCAGATTGTCATGTTCAATTTTTCAATATCTATACACATTCAAATCTGCACTTTTGAAAATTTTGAGACGGAAGTAGGAAAGAAACGTGATGAAAGATGTTACATATTAAGAATATCCAATATTGATTGACACGTTTGAATGAAAAACTAATTAACCTCAATCAGTATTAATAAATTTTAAAATTACATAATTCTTTTACTGGAAACTGTACAGACAATGTGCACAATTTAAATCGTATCAATAGCAAAACACCGACTACCGTATCGAGGTAACATTTGGAGAACTACAGGATATCAACAACTGTACCGACACAGTTGTACTTATATATTCGAATAAAATTAAGATTAAACATTTCTATACTTAATTCGTCGGTAATGGCATGATTTTAAAAATGCATTTGTTTGAAAATTGCAAGCCCATGAAATTATCTAATATGGGGACGAAGTCCCAATAACAGTAGAAAATTCAATAAAAAAAAAAAAAAAAAAAAAAAAATCGGGAAAATTTTCCCGATATTTTCATTGTACTAATGAACTCAAAATCGTTCAATTTTTTTTGTCGCGCTTTTCAATTACCGGATCTGCGCAGAAATCTACAATGTACTTCCTTTTTCCGGTCTCGTTTGTATGAAACTTTGAGTAAAATATATATTTATCAGTCTAGTATAAAATAGGAAGGGACGCAATACCAATTTCACTTTTAATAATTCTTTGATATGAAAAAAAAACGTTACCTGATGATAGCGTTTTTTGTTTACATGGCATATGACGTCATAACTTAAATAACGTCACAACTAAAATCCCTAACAACAGAACCAAAATCGGAAACGTTACGGTATTTCTGTTTCTTTTTTAACAAATATTTAAGTTACAAAAAGTTAATTCATACAGATTTCGTCCCTATTTACAGGAAATGTCTGCCTCATATTATGCTAAAACTCAAGTAGCAACTTCTTAATGTTAAATTGTTCTTAAACGGTTGTTCATGTTCTACATATTTCCGACATACGCGTCTGTTTTAACATGCACGAGCATAACTTATCAATTGATCTGTATTAAGGATGTACTTAGGTGATCTTGGTGAAATCAAATAAATCAAGAATTCAAAATTGATACTATGACGCTGGAAGTTAAGGATCAACAGAAGATAAAAATATTGATAGGTAATTGAGCTCCTTTTCGAGATATTTGATTTGTAAAATAGGGCGGGAAAAGACTGACTCGGACTTTTACCTTATATTTGCATTGGTATTATGTGTTGTCTCAAATCAAAAGAATGAAAATCAAGAATCTGGTTAAATTTTTAAAATGACATTTTATGAGCTATTAAGTCTTATATGAAAGATACATTGGTGTTATGAGGCAAAACAATATTTTACTTGTATCGTTCGGAAAATCACCAAAGAGTCCGAAAATCTGACACAAATTACAAAACCTCACCTTAGTAAATCCTTAACGCCATTTTGCTGATAAATTGGTAGTGACGTTTGGAAAGCTGGATTCGTCACGTTTGTCATAGATTCTCATTAGTCTCCAATATCGAGAATAAGATCAAGATATGAAGCAGAAATTTAAATTTCGAAAGTACCATTAATCTCTTTGTCTTTCTGATTTGATTTGATTTGATTTTTAGTGTTTAACTACACTTTTATGATGATGGAAGTGTTAAACAACCTTGAATGGCTTTACAGTCCTCGCACGGTAAGTGCCACTTTTAAGCACCACATTTAGGATATTTCGTGGCGGCTAGTTTTTATTGGGATAGGAAACCGGAGTGCCCGGCAAAAAACCACCGACCTTCGATAGGAAAACTGGCTTTGTCTTTCTGAACGTTGGGTTCATCAATTTATATGATGATGAAATTAAAGAGTTGTGAGGCTGTAACGGTTCACACTTGAAATTTAACTGTCCGTTGAAATATTAATCTACCAAACTAAAAAATATTGTATTTTAAAATGTCAAACATTTTGATAATATCAACCTTAGTGAGTTAGTTAATGCGGGGTTCACACATTGCAGATTATTGCTCCCGTTTGAGATCAGACAGCGATCCGACACGAAAAGTGAAAAAGTCGGATTACTATCCTCAATTATTTGGAATACCCTATCATTGTCTAAACGCAGTCGTTTAAGTTCGTAACAGATTCCTACGGGGCAGGATGGGTCCGAATATTCGGCGAAGCACACCGACAGTTAGGTGCGTTCCGTAACATTCGGAGAAACTCAGCCGATTATGTCTAGTCGGATTGCAATCGTGTCTATGTCGTGACAGATTCTGCTGTATCGGATCAAAATCCTAACAATGTTCTGTGTATTCTGGACGGTGTCCTGTGGAACAGGAATGATCTGGAGAAATTTTTCATTTTTGTTTTCTGCCGATTGAGTCCAGATTGCATCCTGATCTTTTGGATTGCGAACCGTTTTTGCCGAAACCGTTCCGGAACAGTCCCGTTATTAATACGAAATTCGTAAATGATACCTACGTCAGAGTCCCGACAATTATAGAATGCAATACGACTGAGATCAGACAAAGCCGTTTGCAATGTGATTGAGCGGACCGTGATAGGATTACGTTCCGACAGTACCTGATCATCCCGAGTATGCCGACAGCTTTCGAACGGATAACTTCCTTCAGCGTCGGTTTACTGTCTGGTCACTGTCTGATATCTGTCGGATTACATTCGGTAGAATAGGGACGCAGTCGTGACAGACTCGGTCGAATTTTACCAGGCGAAAGATCCTGATTGGATTAGAAGCGGATTGAAAACGGGATTATCGGGATAAATTCGCATGAAAACGGTTTAATATCGACGCTTCCTGAACACTATCTCATTTTTGTCGTGATTAAATTATTTGTTTTACAAATTTTAATTAAAGTTTGAATTTCAATCCACGATTCACAGGATCTTGATCAGACTTTTGACAAATTTAAATCGGGAATGGTCCTGTCAAGGAAGGCAGTAAAAATAGTGAATGTGTGACCCCAGCTTAACAGAATCAGTGAGTTATTTTACAAACTTTAAGTTAGATATTGTTAGATAAGTATGCTATCTTAATTTTACAAATTTTTGAATAATATTTACTAATCTTTCTTTATTATCTGTATGATAATTTAGACCGGAGACGATGCAAAATATTAGATACCTTAGTTATGCTCCATGAAATTAAACAAATACAATAAAATTTTATTTGCAAGACTAGCGATGAGAAGTTCATAAATATGCAAGTATCTTATATTATGAGTTATGTATTACAATCAGCTTTGTAAGGCGATCTATAATTATCACTGCATAACATTTAGACAAAGTAAATTAAATAAAGAAGGTTTTCAGATCACATTCATTGCCGTATCTGTATTAGTATTTATTAAAGTCCTTGGACGTAAACAAACATACACGTTGTTCTTCTATCGTACAATAGTCTGTACTTGAATAGCATATAGATAGCGTTGTGAAAAATGCAAATTACAATGATTCTGTAGAGCATTCAATTGATTCAGCGAAGCTAACTTTTAGATAGAATCTTTAGAAAATTGACATGCAAATCTTCTTTAAGCGCTCAATCTTTATTTCCGAAACTTATCAAGGACAGAAATGTTCTCACAGTTATTATTATTATTTTTTTAATTTAAAACACAAATAAACAAATTATGCAAATACTAGATCTAAGATTAATGTTACATATTTGTTTGCACCAGCTACGCAATAAATGTCTCTTCAGACTATTTTGAAAATCCAAAGTGTATTGTAAAGATGAAGAGCTTTAAACCAAAACTGACAGAAAAGTATAAGAAAAATTAGAAAAAGAACCATAACTGTGTATGAGGGATATATATTCATAAACTTCTCATGTTTTGTACAGCAAATTCTAATAACACAAAGTTCGTATTTATTAGATATTAGAAGATGTGGTAAGCGTGCCAATGAGACAAACTCCATCCAAGTCACAATTTAATAAAATAAACCATTTTAGGTCAAAAATACGGTCTTTTTTACGTAGCCTTGGCTCACACCGAACAGCAAGCTATAAAGCCTCCAAACCATGATTAGTGTAAAACTATTTAATCAGGAATACCACTGGTTACTTGGCTGGTGATACCATCGGGGAGTTATAGGCAAACAGTATTGTCATCAAAGCAGTATAAGAAATAACGTTAGCGGTATCAAATGGCTGCACCAGATGCACAGATATACAGAATGGAACGAACAAAGAATTTCTAACTGTTTGATATCAAACATTGAAATAATTCGCCTTTCCATGAAATTAAAATCTGATCTCAAATGTACCATCTTTGTAGTTCTATTTGTAAGGGTTGGTTTAGTGCTGAAACATACGTTATCTCCGCCACATGATCCTATTCATTTCCTTAGTAATAAACCTTAGTAGTGATTATCATTATAGTGATGATTGTCTGAAGGATTGTTCCTGTATGTAATTAATAACAGATTTTTATAGTCACTTATACACTTAGTATGATACCTAGCTTGATATATGGTACACAGGGTCGATGCCAATGCTGATTGGCAATAAATTCCCGGTGGAATCGTCAACTCAATTGTGAATACTTCAGTACTGACATAATTTAAAACAGTCTCTTTTTCTTTCCATTTATAAATTGTTATGAAACTAAGGTTTCAACTTCTCCATAAATCGAAGTTGAATTCAGATGGATTCGGCTATTATATAAGATCCTTTTCATTCATATAGCTCATTATTTGTATTAGTATCTTATGAACTCATGCTAATCAAAAACTGGACTTAAGATTTACTGATAAGGGTCATTCAAATGAACAAGTTCGGAAGCACAAACTTAAAAAAGGTTTAGTTTTCATAATTTTGAAAAAAAAACCCACAGTCATGTCTGTTGTGATGCAACCGTACGGCCTTTAACAATGAGAAAAAACATACCGTACAGAAGGCCATAACGTCCCAATTCATAAAAAAACGAGTTACCAAAATAAATCATGACAGACAAGAAACCTCAAGGGTCAAGTACTTAAATAATATGAAAGCGCAAATATGTATTTAGTGCCCTTCAGCTGTGCCGGTTGGATTGTTGACTCTTTGACATATTCCCAATTTCCATTTTCAAATTTTATTTAAAGTCGTTAACCCTCTCCTATACTAATACAATGGATAGTACTACATTACAAACTATAAAAAAACAGCTGAAAAGTGCTTCACTCATCAGATCAATACAAAGCAGACATTCAACTAACAAAAAACAGACCGAACGTGGCAGGGGATTTATACATTCATTATAACACAAAAGACACGAAGAAGATATCTTACAGTTCTCGAAGTTACTGACAGTTACTGACCCAATAATAGCGAAAAAAAACATTTTCAAAGACTTTTGAAATGTCAACTTGAAAAGTGATTGTTATAAAAGAATTTCTCAATAATCCTCATATACATGGCCAGGATTACGACGATTTTCCCGTTTCTATTTTTTTTTTCGTTCTTTGATAGGGATTTTTTAAAACTAAGTTTATTTGAAATACACGTACTTACATTGCCTTACCAGATATCAAATAACATGTTATTGTTAAACATAATCTTATCACACGTACAGTTATCGTTTGTAAAGTATAATCAGGAAAGTTCTAAATAAAGGCAACAGTAGTATACAGCTGTTCGAAAGTCAAAAATCGGTCGAGAGAAAACAAATCCGGGTTACAAACTAAAATTTAGATAAACACATTAAATATAAATGGAAACCAACGAAACAACAAAACCAAAACGACTATGCAACACACACAGAAACGAACTATAAGATAACAACTTCAATTTTCTTGACTTAGATCAGGACATTTAAGAAAAAATGGTGGGTTGAACCTAGTTTTGCGGCTAGCTAAACCTCGCACTTTAATGGCATGTAAAGTATAACACTTAAATGACAACATTACATGTCAGGAATACAGTACAACTAAATACTGATAAATAATAGAACAGATATTACACATCTGAATGTTTTTGAACATATTATATCAAATTTATCTTTAGAGATTGTTCTTGATGGCTATCAAATAAATAAAATCATTATTTAGTAATTCGATGACGTGTGTAACACTAGTTTGAACATGAAAAAAACAAAACATTGTCATTTCGTTTGCAATCATACATGTGAAGATCTTATATTTGTCACAGCACACGCAGGTAAACGAAAATAAATTCATACATGATTTTTTATTATGCACAAAATCATAAGTGAAAAGAAACTACATTTGACCGTGATAAGGCATACAATCCATTCCGTTTAAACTATATTACTTTGAATAGAATCCTTGTGAATTATTCTTTTTATACAACTGACCCAACAAGACTGGTTTGAATCTGACAATGGATTTTGGAGTCCCTCGGGATAAGATTACCTTGTTACAATTGAATATAATTAACATACATTTGTTTTTTATGCAATCAGTTTTGAAAAAGATTCAGGTTAAAGATTGACTTTTTATATTTTTTGAATAAAAACAACCTTCAACAATGGAAATCTTTTAATGGCAAGAAACAATATTCATTTCTCTTCATTTTGATAGCCAAACATAATATCGCATGATGGAGGCGATAGAAGCTTATCACAGTGTTGATTTCGTTTCATCGTTGTTGTCTTTAAAATAAAAGCCAGGTTGCATACTAAGCAATAAATCGTTTTTATTAACTGTAGTTTATTGAAAGTTTGTAATCAATCACATTGTATTGTTGCACATATTAGCCAGAATGCATTAGACTCTGACGCTGTGAATAATGTGATCTAATAGTAGTAACAGTAAACGTTTTTCAATATAGATATTTAAATTGAGTATCTACCACCGTATCTTTGTATGATGTAAGTGAAATGAATAAAGTTTACAATAACTTTATCAAAATAGTTTTACTTCATAAATAATGTATGTATGCTTACAAACAAATTACTTTAAATAAAAGATATTGTAGGTAAAAGATTGATTAAACAGCAATAATTATCGAGATATCCAAATTGGTAAGTAGAGATAACTAAAAGTTATTTCATAAGCTTTTTTCAGATTTTCAGATCTTCAAAATGCCTGCAATGCTTTTCATGTAGCTGAATGTTTTGATCGAAAACAAATAAATTTCGAAAAAGATACTGATTATGAATTAATTCTCAAATTTATTTGTATTGAAGCATTTCTTCCCTGTCTGGTGTGAAAAAAATGTAAAAACAAAATAAACAAAGTTGGCCTCGCGAAAAAAAATCCCACTGAGCATGGGAGATCCGGTATTGACTAGGAGACATTTGTTTGTACTTATACAGTTCAAAAAATGTGTGCGTGGCCTTTAGTCTACTTGATGAGGATACTCAAGAACCATTGTTCGTGGGATTGGAAATCGATATGATATAATATGCTTTTTGTGCATCATTTTTACAAAAAAGTCTATTCTAAACTTCACATCCGTGTTAATAGTTTTTAAAGTCCAGTCTTGAATACCGGAATATTGGAAGATAATTATATCAGCAATACTAGTTCGATTTATTCTTAAACAAACCATAGTACTTTGATTTAAATAGTCTAAAATAGACACGCTCAAATCGTCTAATGGTTGTTAACGATATATTGACACATCATAAATATTCAACAAATAATGTGCAAAAAACTTCTAGAACAACGCAATTTATATCAAACGTTTTAAACATTGAAATACTTAAAAAAAAAGATTTTTAATTTTGACAAAATGGCGTGATTAGCGATCATCAATCTGGTCATGACCAGTTCAACCCCAAAAACAAAATAATACCAAATCGAGCAAACTAACCTAAAGGTTGCATTTCTGTAAATATTGACAATGCAATTTTCCACAGGAACTCTTTTTACGGCTAAAACTGTACTACTTTTACTATGAAGTTTTGAAAAACGTAGAATGGAAAGTTCATATGCACTACTATTTTTTTCAAAGGTCAAAATAGTACTGTGCGGCATATTTTCAACATTATATGCCCCGAATTTCTAAGAGTTTACACTAACATTAATTTTCTTACCTACCCCTACTTCTACTTAAGAGTTACCACAAATTTCAATATAAACAATATACACCTGTATATTTACTGGTAACATGCACATGTTATGTATCTTTGAGATGCAACATAGAAATCGTAACTGGGAACCATTATGTAAACAAAATTAATTATCTATGAATACTCTATATCTCCCCAAAAGAGGCGTGGTTTGAGAAATAGCTATATTTACAAAGTGCTACCTATAGGAATGCTTTGTCAAACCCCTGTAAAAAAAATTATTGACAATTTATAGTGCAGTAGACTTAATGAGAAAAATAAATAAAAAAAAGTAATTTTCGAAACATAATCGAAGTCATCTGGTTGTACTTTACATCTTATGTTAAATTTTGTAACTAATTATGTTGATTATTTCTTTGAAATTAATTACGCGAGTTTCTTAATATATAATGTGCAATGCTGCATGTAAGTTATATGATATAGAGGAGCAATGCTTTCTTTCAAATATTTGATAGCCGTCTTGTTATCTATGCTATGTGTTAAACCCCAAAAATTAGCAACACACTATGAGTTTGACCTCATAATACGGTTAAAGTATTAGTAATAAGGATTATGTCAGTTATCTCATTTTAATCAGATGATTGTGTTTCCATGGTGATGGTTAAACTTTTGATTTGTTAAAATCTGGAACTTACTTTGGAAAAGCTATCTTTGTGTTAACTTTACCTCATGAGTTTTTCTGAATTCAAAACATGTTTTAATTCTAGTTACATCGCTAATTAAGAGGCGAGCCATTAAGATCGGAAGATTGTTTTAACAGTGCCTTATTATTTTCCATGAGATGATACTTTATTAACGATTACAAAATATCAATTATACTAGTCAAACACAAATCTAGCTTTGTACTTAAACAATGTGTATTGTACTTTGAAGAAACTGTTATTTCATCGATACATTATATACAAGTATCGGCCTCATAAGTATTTACAGAACCCCACATATAATACACATAATTCACCTTCAAGATATCCGTTAACACCCAAGGACTTATATTTTTTCCCCAAATGGTTTTATTTACAATGTTGAAATAGAAATGGGAAAATCTAGGATGATGGAATATTGATTTAAAAACACTTTTCATTTAATTAATATTTCATTTTTTGTTCATTTCATTAAAAAATACTTGGATTTTTTAATCATTGCAGAGCTTATTGTTTTTGTAGAATTAAAATTATTGTATATATGAACTACAAGAAAAGTAAATGTTTATTCGTGCAACACATACTAGTATTCGGATGATATACCTACGGGCTTACTGTAATACTATTTATTTGTTAAACCCCAAAAAGTTAGCAACACAAATTATGAGTTTGACTCCATAAAAACGGTTAACGTTTTTGTAACAAGGAGTTTGTTAGTTATCTCATTTGAATCAGATTATTTTGTAATCATGGTGATGAAAACCCTAAAAATGACATGAATGAGGAAACAAAAACGGGTCGAAATTTTAAAGTAAAAGAACATTTCAGCATACTGGTTTTAGTATAAAATCTTCCAAGATTTTATGTTAAATCTACGAAAGGTTTTATGTTAATGGTTAGTGAACTTTGGCAAATTATTTGGATTTCAACCAATTTTAGACTCCGAAAACCCAGATATTGAAGTTAAGACGAAATATAAACAGCACAGACAGACAAAATCTTCTGCGACGTATATGACAGACATACTAGTATCATACAAGTTTAATGATAAAAAACAACTGAACATAATGATTGACAGACACGACACAATGATGTTAAAACAGTATATGCAAAATATATATTAAAAGTATATTAAACTTTCCAAAACGACATATTTGAAAGGCCATATTTTGAGTTTATCATCCTTATCTATACTTTTTGCAGTATAAACGGATATGGTTTTATGATCCTAAATATAGATCGAAATTAAAATGTACTAGTATCGACGGTGCTCTAATTTTCGACGATTCAGTCAGTCTACACCGTTACCTCGTTTTTAATGTCCCATTCATGCTCTTGTCTAAGTGATGTGAGATAACCCAATAGGATAAACAAGTACTGAATTTTCTATTGATGGTACTAATCGTTATAATCAACCATGGTTATAAACGCACCTAAACAGTAAAAAGGCAAAAGCGATACCATTTTTCAACAACCAGAACATTCAATCATTATATCAATCTAGTTTAAAACAAGACAAGACAGAAATCACATTTAATACCTAAAATAATTTGCCACGAGAAGCATCGAAACAGTGGTGGTACAAACGCGTTTAATACACAAGGATTTTACTTTTATACATATAAAGCGCGTTAGGTGATAATAGGCACCCCCAGTGAAACATTTCGCTGATTTACTCTACCAAACCTGTCTACATTAAGGTGTATATAAACTCAACATAGATACCAGCATTGAAATTTTTTCGCCAGACGCGATTTCGCCTTCAAGAGACTCATCAAGTGATGCTCAAATCAAAAACGTTTAAAATGCCAAATAAGTTTGAGGATCCAAAATGTCGATAGGTTTTGTCAAATACAACATATGTAATGTATCTGTTATTTCGAAAGTTTTATAAACGGTTAATCTATAAAAATGATAATAATAAGGATAAAAAATTGCTCGCCAGAAACGCATTTCTATTATTTTGTTGTTTTCCTCTTATAGTTGATGTGTTTATCACGGTTTTAGTTTGTTACCCGGATTTGCTTTCTCTTAATCGATCTATGGTAGCAATACACAGTTAGAAAAAAAGTTTTAAATTGACACTCACAATTTTTAAACACCCTCTTCCCCTTCCTTTTTAACAAATAAGGCTTAATATTTGTTATGCATGTGTATATTTATAGAATGAGAATTTTCCATAGATTTGATTTCTAATGGTTATAATGGTGAAATGTGATCTCTTTTTGGTGTTACCAAGGCAACAATCGGCATTCTTTGATACAAAATATTGCAAAAAGGGGAGGGGGGGTGAAAATGTCACAAAAGTCTTCAAAATTTGGTCTAAAGGAAAATTTCAATCAATTACAGTGATGCCTTTCCTGAAACCATAGACATATATCTATCAAGACGTCCTAAAAAAACATATGCATTTCTGCTCGTTTTCCCATAAAATTGATTTGACAAGATCGAGCGTAAAAACTTTGTTGATAAACACTACAATAAAGTATGGACATATGAGCGGTAAAGATAAGAAAATACGGACTGTCGAACATAAAAATGGCCTATAAAACACGCTAAGAACAATCTAAATGTTCATATAAACCCACTTAGAAGGCTATATTATTCTTCAACTATCTAAAAGTCCATATTATTGTACAAAAACTTTTATATATAAAAAATTCACTATGGCCATAATACGAAACTAAACTTCTAACTGTGTACTGCTCCTATGACTTTCGAACAGCGGTAAACTACTATTCCCTTTATTCGTATGCAACAGATTAATCAGTGACACTCAAATCAAAACTCAAAATGAAAAAAAATCAATATAGTACGAAGTTTTAGAGCATTGAGGACCCAGGTAATCTTGTCCTTGAGTAGAACATCCTTAGTATGTTGAAAAAATGTTAAGTTTATAAACAGTTAATACATGATTTTTTTTTTTTTTTTTTTTTTTTTTAAATTATACATACTTTATTGAAAACTTTCACATTTGTTAGTTTGATACAGAAAGTACCGGTACCTTATCCCGGCCTCGTTAAACATTAGATTGTATATTTAGAAAAATTGTTAGTAATTGTTAGTACTCAAAATTATAAAATATATATACAGTATATTATTGTGTATCAATTATTTCAATATTGATCAATAAAGTGAGAATTTCATTTAAGAGAGAATGTGAGAAGAGAAGAGAAAATAATAAATAAATAAAACACAAACGAAACCAAAAAAAAAAAAAATAAATAAATAAAAACTAGAGAAAAAAAAAAATAAAAATAAAAAATAGAAAGTTCTTGAAATTTGGAATTTGGCAGCAGTATTTTTTTCTTAAGATACAACATTAAATAGATTTGGCAAAGTTGGTTTTCCATTGTAAATAATTCATACAAACACAAAACGGATATTAGAGAATGTATATGCATTTTAGGCACAAAACAAGAACAAAAGACAATAAACAATAAACAACATATAACAGTATATTATATAAAAACATATATGTTGGTGTGAGAAGGCTAAAATAAAATGCACAATAACATTACATAGGGTAATGCTAATTAAGTTGCTTAGTGTAAATTATTCTAATAATGGAAGCCAGGGGTCCCAGTAGAGGTTGGCAATGTGAAGAGGCTTTGTTTTAAAAAATATATTATTTTCTATTATTAGATTTTCTTTTAGATAGTTTTTCAGCCCTGCAAAATTTACTTGATTTTCACACAGTTTTGTTCTATAGATAAAGAATTTTGATAAAAGTATTATTAAGTTTTTTATTTTATTATTTTCTGTTTTTCCTAAATTTCCGAATAAAATTATATCCATGTTAAATGGAATAATTATTTGTGTTTGGTTATAAATCCAGTTCATGAGTCTTGTCCACAGATTTGCTATTTTATGGCATGTCCAAAATATGTGTTCAATATCTTCAGTAACTTCACTGCAGAAAGTACATTTATCGCTTTGTTTTATTTTTATCTTAAATAAAAATTTATTTGTGCCCAATATTCTGTGTATTATTCTATATTGGAACCAGTGGAGTTTTGAGCTTTTTGTGGAGTAAAAAGACATATTATGCACAGTTTTCCAATCAAAACTTTTGTTGAGTGTTAAGGACCATTTTTCTTCACATCTAAGTTTAGTATTGCTTTTTTCAAATAAAACATTATACATATCTTTCGAGCCTTTTCTTGATAAAAAAAATTTTCTTATATTATTTGGCATAATTGGTTCTAGTGTTTTATAACAATTGTTTATGGATATATAGTTTTTTAAAGCCTTTTTATATGATTTTATTAATGAAATGACCCCATTATAAGTAAGAAAGTTTGACTTAATTTTATAAATGTTTTGGAATTGTTGAAAAGTCATTAGTTTTCCCTCATCGTTTAATAAATCATTTATCAAAAAGATCCCTTTATCTATCCAGTCTTATAGAAAATGGATATTGTTCCTATTTTTATGTTTTCATTATTCCAGATCTGTGTCATCAATTTTAATTCCTTTAATTTCTTTGTTCTTTCTGATTAAAATTCCTAGAATTTCAGCACATAAAAGAAAAATATAAGGTGATAAAGGATCCCCTTGTCTACAGCCTCTTTGAATCTGAAAGAAATCTGATAAAAAACAGTTTTGGGATACTGATGAGCTTATATTTGTGTAAAAAGTCTTTATCCAAAGTTTTATAGAGGGTCCAAAATTGAAAAAGTCTAATACTTCATTTATGAATTTCCATGATACCGAATCAAAAGCTTTTTCAAAATCTATGAGAAGGAGAAGACCTGGCAAATCATTTACCTCTGTATAGAATAGAATATCATATATGAGACGAGTGTTTTCTCCAATATATCTTCCAGGAATAAAACCTGTCTGATCATTGCTAATAATAATGGGTAGAACAGATTTGATACGCTCTGCTATACAACTTGATGCTAGTTTATATGTTGTATTCAAAAGACTTATTGGTCGCCAATTTTTCATAAACTGTCTAGGTTTATCACCTTTTGGTAAACAAGTAATAATACCCTGTTTTTGAGTTATTGATAATTCCCCCCTTTTGTAACCATAAATTATAGATCTGAAAACAAATTTTCCTACATTTGTCCAAAAGAGTTTAAAGAACTCATTTGTAAAGCCATCTGACCCTGGACTTTTCTCATTTTTCATTCTACGCATAGCTGTTGTCAATTCATTATAAGTTATCTCCCCCTCTAAAGATTCTTTTAAAGTATCATTTAATTTTTTAATATCAGAATCAGGTATTTCACTATTAAGATTTACTTCACTCAAGCTTTCTGTTTTAGTATACAGTTTTTTATAGTAATTTTTGGCCTCTTCTAATATTTTATCTTGTTTACAAATTGTCTCCCCTTTTTCATTAACTAGTTTGGGGATGATACCCAAAATTGACAACAACACTTCGAATGGTCTGCAATTTTATTTGCTATGGTCTACATGTTTCGCCTGCAAGGCAGGCTTCATCAGGACAATTTTTATACAGAAATTAATCCCTGAAGTACTCAAAGTGGTGAAATTTGACGTCGTCATGGTGAGAGAAACAATGAAAAGTGAAAGTAGCAATACATAGTTATAAATTGATATAAAGATAAATATAGAAAATTAAGAAAATTAAAGTTTGTTTACAATGTAACTTGAGTTCGTTTTACTATTATATGATACATGAAATTGTTCTAAAGGCTTGGTATCTAATTGGACGAACTTCCCATGGTTCCTACCACTTCGCAAGGCTTCTCTTCCAACCTGGCCATTGTTGGAGGTTACTACTTCCTAGCGCGTCAGCAACAATAGGAAGATTATGGTCGCCGCTATGGAAAATAAAATTGTCAAAATTTGCTGCCTTGTTGTAAATTATTTGGTGACTCTATATAATTGTTGGATCGTCTGCAGTAGTTGGTCTGTTTAATGGCATGGTTATGAATTCCTAGCAAGTTCCTTTAAGATCGGCGCCCGTGGTACATTTCTTCTACTATCATTTATATCTGCTATCATTTATAGATGTTAAGGTGGTATCGGACATCTTGGTCATCTTGGTTCAGTTGTTCTTTCGTCGCAAGTATGTAATATTCCTTGGTCCATGTATACATGGTATATGCTGGTGGCCTGTAGATCGGCGCGTGTAGCAAGGCGGTTCCTTTCGGATGCAGGGGTTCACAAAAATTAATAACAAATTAAACTCCATCTGGTGAACCAACGCCTGTGTGAATCATTTCGTTAGAGTCCCTGAAGTGGATACCTTGGTATGCAGGGTTGTCAAATCATGCAAATAAATGCAACATTAAAATAATACCCAAAATTGACAACAACACTTCGAATGGTCTGCAATTTTATTTGCTATGGTCTACATGTTTCGCCTGCAAGGCAGGCTTCATCAGGACAACTAATCCCTGAAGTACTCAAAGTGGTGATTAATTTCTGTATAAAAATTGTCCTGATGAAGCTTGCCTTGCAGGCGAAACATGTAGACCATAGCAAATAAAATTGCAGACCATTCGAAGTGTTGTTGTCAATTTTGGTTGTCAAAATATTATTTTAATGTTGCATTTATTTGCATGATTTGACAACCCTGCATACCAAGGTATCCACTTCAGGGACTCTAACGAAATGATTCACACAGGCGTTGGTTCACCAGATGGAGTTTAGTTTGGGGATGGTTTTATTTATAAAATGTTAAGTTTCCATATTAAAAAAAAAAAAAACTAGATGGCTTTTCCCCTTCTTCAATCCATTGCATTTTTGACCTGATATAGTATCCCCTCATTTTTCTTTCCTTATTATTCTAAGATCAGATTTATGGTGTTCAATTTCATTTAATGTTTCCTCTGTTAAGATGCTTTCCTCTAATTTCTGGATTTTTTTCTGATAATATTTTTTCCTCTTTATCTCTTTCCTTCTTTTTATAAGATGCATAGGAAATAGTTTTTCCTCTGATTTCTGTAAGTAATATTTCTAAAAACAGTTGGTCATTTATTGTAAAGTGGATGTCTAAATCATTAATTTCTTCTAACGTTTCTCTATTATATACTAATGATGCATATTGGTCTTTTACTTTAAGTATAGTGTCTTTTATAGTTTTGGAGTATTCAATATCATGTAAAAGTGAGTTGTTAAATTTCCATAATCCTTTTCCAAGTATGAAATCATTCATCTTCAGATTTAATATTATTGGGGAGTGATCTGATCAATAGCTGTTGTGATTTTGTACATCAACTACATTTTGATTAAGGTCTTGGGATATTAAAAAGAAGTCTAATCGTGCTTGTTTTATGGGATTAGCTTTTCTCCATGTGAACTGTTTTAAATCTGGATTAATTTCCCTAAAGGGGTCTGTTAAATTATAAAGATCTTTTAAGTCTAGAACTTTCTCCTTAGCTTTTGGGTTATTAATATTTTGATAATTATATGTATCAAGACTTTGGTTTTGTACTAAATTATAGTCTCCAGTTATAACAACTGATGGATTGTTTAAAGTTTCTATCATTCCACTCAGTTTTATATAAAAATCTGGTGTATCTTTGTTTGGACCATATAAGGTTATTAGGGTCATTCTCTTTCCTTCGATTTCCATATCAATTCCTAACACATTTCCTTGATCATCTTTTTTTACTTTATGTATTTTATACTTAAAAGTTTGTTGTCAATAAAATTGCTACCCCTCTTTGATTTGTAGCAAATGAATTAAATATGCACTCTCCTCCCCATAGATTTTTTATTGATATTTCATCATTTTCTGAAAAATGTGTATCTTGTAAGGAATACATATTACAGTTTTTTGATTTAAGATAATCAAAAACATCTCTTCGCTTGTCTATTGAATTAAGACCTTGACAGTTGTATGAGAGAAATTTTATACTATTATTACTCATTTTCAAATGATATTTCTATTTTAAAAAACAAAAGTATGTATTTTGTTAAATGCATAAAAGAAAACCCAGAAAAAACCCATACAGCTGTGTACTTAAAGTGTGTGAATGTGAAAATATCTTTGAGATGTCTGATCTCACCTGCCATGTCTGAGAAGAATTCAAATTGTAACCAGAATACACCAACAATGCTGCATAATATATTATACATTACTGTGCCAATAACATGAAATAGAGAAAAAAGACATACAATTTGTAAAATGTAAAAATAGAAAGAAGAAAAAAATGAGATCATATATAATCAAAAAGAGACAAAGCAAGAAAATCAAATGGTTAAAAACAAATTATGTTGTTCAAAAAGTAACATATCCACTATTTTTCTATTTTCTTTTAAATAACAGAAATGATGTTCTCTATATGTAATATCTTTATCATTAAAACTAGCTAGAGATGATTATCTCCCTTACATCATAAATCAATATAATGATTTGTGAGAGTCATTGATTGATATGATAGTTAACTCAGTCATTTAAATATATATATATATATATATATATTTCTTATATTAATTTATCCAAATATATATCCAAATACATTGTAGTAAGGTTTGTTCAAAAAAGTTAAAGATAATGAAGAAAAACAATTTATTTCTTTTTTATATAAAAAATCAGCCATCTATGTATGATTTGTGTGTACAGAGATTTCACTCTTTTGCCCAGCTGTATATGTTTTAGAGAGAAAGAAAGCTGGTACTTTATGCATTCAGGTTCATAGTTTGTACTTAATATTTCTTACCTTAAAACAATATATAGTTTGATTTTGACCAGACTATAAATAGTGCATGTATATATGTAGTCAAGAAACTTGCAAAGTAGTGGCTCTTGTCAAATGCACATGTATGTTAAACCTAAGTACAGCAAAATAGCACTAAATAGTTAAAGTGAAAGCTAACCATACAGCATAAGGAAGCATTAAATTATGTTAGAGCAATGAATAGAATTTCAAAAATCCTGTTAAAACTAATAGTTCTAACAGTATATTTTAGTACATTTGTACATACATGTATCAAGGAGGAACATGGTTGGTACATACAGTAATATGTAGTCTTAATTTTGATAAAAGGGTGCAGATGCTGATGTAAAACATACTAGGTAAAGAAAATTTAAAGTTTGAAATATCAACAATTTAGTCCAAAGAATATATCCCTTTCAAATTCCAAAACACTACAGATTTAACACTTTGTGTTTGTTTGATTTAAGGCGTGTTGTTGGGTTGTTGTCCCTGTAGTTCAAATCTCACAGGATTGGTCATTATGAAAGCACTAAATATTAGAATGCTAAAAAATTGATCTAAGTTTATTTCATTACTCATCTATAGATAATTTTTACATCATTTTTTTTCCTTTTTTAAAACATCTGTTTTTATAATGGACTCATAAGGCATTTTCTTCAGTATTCGGGTCTTCCTGTATGTACCAAAGAAAGATGATAAGTAACACATGTATTTATGGTTTAAACTAAAAAAGAGAAAAAATTAAGCTTAAATAATAAGACTATGAACTAACATGCAGTCTATGTATATATACATTGTACTTTATGATTGCAACTTCAAACAAAAGCATAAATGAAAATAAAGCACACAAGCAAAAAACAGATGCACAAGCAAAAACAAATTCAAAGCAGCAATATACTTACTGGCAAGCAAGTCCTACAAAAGATTGAACAAATTTAATATGTATAAGTTGTATGATAAGTATTTCAGTCATAGAAACAACAAAGAAACGCACAATATACTATCGTGTAGCCTGTATTTACAGTTTCTATAACTAGTCACAGTCATACATGTACTCGTATCATCTCACACAATTAATTGTTTTGCGCGTGTTCCACACATCCTTTGAGTTGAGTCGTGTTTCTAGGACCAGGACTATGCCTCTTACTTTTATTCTGGTTTGTAATTTCTCGTCATTTCTTATTTTAAATGCAGCTTTTGCGAGATCATTTCGTGCCTCTTTCATTATGACAGGTAAATCATCAACTATTCAGATTTTTTTATTTGCAACTTTGTATGCATTTTACATTATCACTTGTTTGTCTTCGTAATGCATAAATCTCACAATAATAGCATCTGGTCTTTTTTGGCCAACAACTGGGGCTCTTGATGGGATCCTGTGGGCATTTGCAAGGGGGAAACTCTCTGCTTTGAACTTTTCTATTCCCAAATCTTTCACAAAGAAATTGTCTACAACTTGCCATATGTTTTCATCTTGTTTTTGTTTTATACCGTAAATGAGAATATTGTATTTACGCTCATGTTTCTCAAGAAAAAGTTGATTTTCTTTCAATGCGAAAAGTTTGTCGTCAAGGTTTTTTTTCAGACATTCCATTTTTTCCATTTCTAGAGTATTGAGGTGTGACTCTATGTGCCTTATAATTCTCTCTAGCTCGTTATGATCTGTTCTAAGCTTTTCCACCTCAGTTTGTGTAGTACTAAGATCTGACCTTACTTGCACCACATCTGACTTGACCTCAGTAATTAGATGTGTTTAGTTTTGTTTGACAGAGTCTAGCCTTGATGTAAAGAGTGTTACCTTTGAATCAATACCCATGACAACAGACTTAAGATCGGCAATAGCTTCTAAAGTTGTCATATTATCTTGTAGAGACCTGACAAGTCCCGATGTAAACAATCAATGTTCTCACATCTGACGTTGATTATGTAATCATATAATCATATAATTAAAGATATTTACACATTATTCTGAATTAAAGCAGACGTAATTTTTAAGTTGTCAACAGTTTACATTGTTTTTTCCCGACAAATTACTTTTTCCTAGTGGACATATTACTTTTTTCTTTAGCTAGTAAATTTCGTGGGTGCCGCCATGACCCGTTAATACATGATTATGACCAATAAATGATAATTCAAGTAATATGTTGTAATTGATAAACAGAAAATATTTATCTTAACCTGTAATTCAACTGTAGACGATTTGGGGGTTGAATTATCTTAATCGGATTATGTCTCATAAGAATTTGTTCAACTATTTCTATTTACTCGTATCGAAAACTTCTGCATTTATCACAATTCTGAATTCTTTCAACTTCACATCTACAAACCTTGAAAACATCACATCTAACTCCTTTTCCTCGTCAGATAGGTTAAGAACAGCTAACGTCTTTATGAATAAATATTCCTTATCCTTAACTAAAAAAATATTCGTACTCAGATAAAAAATTTAACATTTTGTAATAAGATGGTACAACTCATAATTTGTATAAGCAGCTATACTTAAAACACTTATTTAAAACAACAGTCATCAAAATGCTTGATTTTTTAAAATTTAAAACTCATTTTGTACAGCTTGTTGAGACGTTTTTCAAATGACAGATGGTGGTCCTATTGAGCCAAGTTGTGCCTCACTTCTTACCTAATTTTAAAGGGCAAGATTTGCTTACGAGAGGAACTGAAAAAGTAAATAATGTTTTATCACTCAACTATGCAGAGCTAGATGACTATGTTGGTTGCATTTTATATTGAATATTACTTAAATTAGGTGAATAACGTTTAAGTCTACCATTTATCTCGAACAACATCTATAATTTTACAACGAGAGTTGGTAAATATCTAAATTTAATGAGAAAAGTGATGATGATTTCAATTATATCGTTTTGAACTTTTTTTTATTTCAGTAAGCCGCCTGCATATTGGTATATAACTACTGGTATATTCTGTATAGGGCTGGCGATTTTATATCGTATGAACAATTTATTCTTAAGTAGTAGAATATCTTATTTTATTCCACTGCATGTTGATTTTGATAGCGATAATTGGTTGAAACTTTCACACGTGACGGAGAACAAAACTTCTTATCTTACCTCCTATACATTTCTAGGAATATGACTGGTTAAAACGTCCTCGTGGATACCGCGTATATTTAATATTAGGTTAGTTGGGAGGCGGGGCTTATTTCATACACGGTTAGTATTGGAGTTACGTCCCTTTATATTCCATATAAGGTAATAAGGAGGAGAGGCTTATCTCATACACGGTTAGTAGTGGTGTTACGTCCCTCTAGAAAAACAAAACAGTACTGAGAAAAAATCTTAAAGGTTTCAACAGACGAAGAAAGTGATGATAAAGTGAAATAAGTTCATAAAACACATTCAAATCTAACAAAGTGTCATTCTTGGCATCTGTTTTTGAAGGATCAAAGGAAGTAGTTTCTTAATCATGTTAATGCTAACTGTATTGAAGACTTGCTCATTTTGATAGGTCACTAGTCTAAATTTTACACGTTGAGATAGTCGGTAAGATAAATTCGTTCCATAGTGTGCTAGTGACGTAATACGGTATATATGGGGTCAGTAAATTCCATATGGGGATTCCAGCTTCGCTCTCACCCCATATGGAATTTACTGACCCCATATATACCGTATTAGGTCACTAGCACACTATGTAACTAATAATATTCACCTCTGAGTATCATATTCATATTATCGTGCTCAAATTTATTTCAGATGTTAAAACAAAAAGACTAATTAAATAATTATTGTTTATCCGTACTGTTTATCGATATGTATGTCGTGTTTAGTACTAAAAACAAGCGGATAAGTCGTAAGAAATGCCGGTATGCAAACTAATATTTGAACTTCAGATAGTATACAAAGCTTAGGCAGTGGAATAAAACATTCCTTTCCCTTGGCCTCGGGAGATATGAAGATTTGCATACCCTCGAAAAATCATATTTTCATTGGGCAGAGCCCTCGTGAAATATGAATATTCCTGAGTGAACAAATCTTCATATCTCCCTCAGACACGGGAAATAAATGTATATTATTTGGTTGAGATGGAATACTGTTCTGTACCGAATGTTTTTCCCTTAACGTTTTACAAACGCTTAGTAGTTGTTCAAATGAGTGAGCGCTTACATGTACAGGATTGTGATAAAAATGTCTAGCAATATGATGACTTCGATGTCATTATTTTAGTCTAACTGCACTTTCGAAAATGTTTTTTTTCTTAAACTGTTTATGTACCTTCTTCTTTTAATTATATTATAATCTTTTAAGTATGGTATTCTTCAGTTAATCCGACAGAAAACATTGGTTAATCCATTCTTATTTTCCATTACTTCCTGGTTCTTGGATTTAGTGTTAATTATTTTTTTCTAGAAAAGGATTCTTAATCCCGTTAGATGTTTCTACTTGGTACGGAATTCAAAATGCATGTTCAAGTGTAAAACAAGAATTAAGTAAACTACAAAAGTATAAAAAGAGAAATCCCTTAACCCGTATCCTTTTCATCTCAGGAATCCAGACTCTTTTAAAATAATCAATCTTGTTTTACTAATGTTACTCAGATTTACCATTAAGATATTAAGAGAAATACTAAGCCGTATAAAATTGAAAGAATCAGTAAAGTAATTATTTTGTTTATGAATATATTACCAATATTTTCTCATTACAGCCCGTAACAGAGAAGTGATCGAATTGGTGTTTCTTTACCGTCAAAATTCGCTACGTTATCGACAAACTTAATTGAGTAGTGAACGAACTATTGGTACTTTAACGTTAAAAAGATTGACAATGCTGACAAACTTTCATGTGTCGATAATCAAGTTTAGTACCGATAATATTGGAAATAATTCTAATAATATGAAACAAAATATGTCATGCATGCACCATTTCGATTGGGCGAAAAGTAGTCATTTCTTCAAAGTCAGAACAGAAAAAAAAGCTTTATGGAAGGACGTCTTGAAAGTATTATTTCCTTTACAATTTTACCCAAAACTAAAAGAAATATACTGGTAAACAATTAAAAAAGTGTTTGATAAGAATGAAGTCCTTTATTTTTTCGGCCTACAATGTGTACCGTATGTGTGATGGATTTGAATTCAATCAATTACTTTGAAATGTTTTCTCATATGTATACACAAAAGGGAGGACTGGTATTTGTACTTCTGTTAGAATATGTCTTCGTCCGTTTCACTTTTTTTTTCAAGTACAGTTTAAACGGGAAAATTTTGTTGAGATTCTATAATATGACAAAATAACGAGCAAAACTATTTCTTGCAATGGCACACACAGAGAATATTTTTTTTTTAGTAAAAATCAGTTATTAAAATCTGTAAAAAATATTTCTCCAAAATATACCATGGCCAGGACCTGACAGTTTTTAGCAGTGTACAAATATAAATTGTCCGGAAAACTGCGCTTGCTGTCATTTTTATGGACCATGCAACATTTCACCTATTACCCATAAACAACATAAGTTCTCAATTACTAAAAAAAGTTCTATAAGATAAATCGAATCAGAGAAAACATATTAACTTCCTTATATACAGTCGAATTTGTCTATAGGTTACACAAAGCTAGTTCTCAAAACGTTTGTATCAGGGAAAACATTTGTCTTTGACTTTAAAACATGTAGGGGAAACGAATTTCCTAACCCTTCACTTATAATATTACGTATTTCTGATTTTTTGTTCGATAACGTAAATTGTACGACTTTTTTTATGACTACGTGAACTTGTGCCATTTATTTTTGCAGGTCTTTAGGAAACAACATATATACATGTATTATATGTCGTGTACATGATTGGATTTTGTAGATATAACTACCGCACAGAAAAAAGTATCATGGATTTCGAGGCTTTCATATTTAAGGTTTTGAATTCTACCCTTGTTGAAAACCTGTGGAGTTCTCTACAGTTCCTTAAAACATCAATTATTTTTTTTGTAAATTGGGTGCCGTCTCCCTGAACATGCTAACACTTAAGTCATATCTTTTCATTTTCATATTTTCTTCCCTGTTTGTCTCTGTTGTCTTGATTGTTGGAACGATTAGTGGTCTCTAACAATATTTACGAAAACTTTCTGAGAATTATGAATATTTCTTCTCTGTCAGATATGGATCATTACCAATGATAAGATGAAATGCCATACATCACATCTTAAAGAGGTTTAAATTTCAAATATTCGTCAATAACTTAAGATAAAGAGCAATTTTGTCTTTAACATTTGAAATGTTAAAGGGTACATTGTATTTTTTGCTTCGTTTTGTAAGAAATTTATTTCAGTTTTTTCTGTGACAAAGTACAAGCATAACTGTGCGGTTACCTATAGTTGTTAATGTTTGTGTCATTTAGGTCTTTTTGTGGATAGTTGTCTCATTGGCAATAATACCACATCTTCTTTTTGATATGTCGGTATTGCAACAATGTATAATTGACATAACCCCGGGGACATAATAAACAGAAAAGAAAATATATGGGGTATTCTGTATCAGACGAAAGAAAAACTATTACAGTGTTGAATCCCATAAATATTCACAGTGCAAGCAGTGTATAATAAATAATCAATGAATTCTAAAATCAAATGAACCTGGATACAGTGATGCATATAAATCTTTATAACAACTTTCAAAGAAACAATGTATAAACTACAGCATGGACAGTGCAATTCGTTCTTGTTGTATGTAAACGTAAGCTATATTTGCCTTTTCATGGAAACGGAAGTATAGAGATTATAGACAATATAAAGAAAAAACCTTCGACTAAAACAATGAAAACTTACACCCTGGACATGAAATATTTTGTCGATGAAGAAAATCAAATTATGTCACTTCTGAAATAAGTTTGTCGATAACGTAACTTATTCTGACGGTAAAGAAATGCGAATTCGATCACTACTCTGTTACGGGCTGTATATAACATAAAAAAGACGATGTGGTAGGATTGCCAATTATACAACTCTTCACAACAGACCAAAATGACACAGATATTAACAACTATAGGTCACCGTACGGCCTTCAACAATGAGCAAAGTCCATACCGCACAGTCACTCCTGGTCAAAAAAGCAAACAAAGGTCACAGAAAAGTCCAACTGGCAACACACATAGACAAAGAACTCAGTGAACAAATTGACTACTTTAACGATCACCTAAAATTGATTAACCGGCTTTACTCCACACCAAGAATGTCTCAAGATTTTATCCTTTCAAACAAGACAAAAAGAGACACCAAAGTTAGATACAGAAAGAATTTCAACCTAACATTGGACGGAGTACATCCCATAAGAGCCGTTAATAAATTGTGGATGCTGAAATTCATAGATTTAGCACTTGAACTGTCAGAGCAAGGATGTTAATTAAATAGCCAGTACAAAAGCCAATAAAAACAAAAAGAATAGTTAAATAAGGAAGCCTTGTTTAACATACTAGATCCGAAACAATTAATCTGTGCAGTTTAATTAAGGAAGCCTTAATTATAAAACAAAGAGGAAAATCAACAACACCACTCAGTTCATAAATAGAATAGGGAAGCCCTATTATATTATAGAATAAAAGTTAATAGAAATTGTATAAAACATTAGAAAAATAGGGAAGCCCTGTTTTTTCTAGGAATTAACATCATAAAAGACCATACAGAGATAACTAGCATAACTAAGTATAGAACAAAAGAATTAAATAACAGGGGCCTAAAATAGATAGAGAAGCTCTATCTAGCATTAACATACTTCATACGTATTTAATCGAATAGGGAAGCCCTATTCGTTCTAATAAATAGAAGGGAGACTATAACTTAAGGATCAATTCTATTAGGGAAGCCCTAATGTAGACATATGAAAGAGCAGAATTAAAGGGATAATAAGCTTAGAAAAAAGTATAGATAGAGAAGCTCTATCTTATATCAGTAAAATCAATAATACTATCTAGAGAAATTTTATTTCAGGGAAGCCCTAATTTAAAATACTAGATAAAAAAAAAAAAAAAAAAAAAAAGTAACTCATTTCTTATCTTAATAATAGAGAAGCTCTATTATATGAAATAAAAAAAAAAAACAAAAAATTAAAATATTTTCATTTAGGGAAGCCCTATCTAAAAAAAAAATAGAATAATTAAAATTGGTAGAAATGGCAACAAGAAGGAATAAATCTACTTCAAATGCAACAAGCGATAAAAAAAGGAAGACCAATGGGAATGCAAAATATGCCAAAAGATATATATAAATGAAGACGCTAAACTCCTTGAATGTCAAAGATGTAAAGATCATTTTTGCATAAAATGCCTAAATAAAACAAAAACTGAATATGATATATTAAGCAACTCAGACACAATGTGGTTCTGCGCCCCATGCAGACAAGTAGTAGAAGAACACATAGTTACTGATCTGAAAATTGAAGAGAGATGTCGAGAGATCATGGACAACTATGAGCAAAGAATAAATAATATAGAAATCGCCATAGAAAAGAAATGTAATAAAGAAGAAGTAAGAGAAATAGTAAGCCAGGAGATTATAAAACATAAATGTGACGAGGAAAGAGTAGGAGAAATAGCTAAAGAAGAAGCCTTGAATTGAGGGGCAGTAGCTAAAATTGTATCCGAGGATATTGAAGGTGAAGTGCTACCAAAACAGGGAACAGTGACCACAGTACTAGAGGAAATAAATGAGAGAAAAACGAGGGAAAATAATTTGATCACATTTGGGATAACAGAAAATGAGTCGGAAAATAAACAAGAAAGAATAGAACATGATGTAGAGAATATAATCCAACTCTTTAAAGATGCCAAGATAACATTGGATATTGAAAACATCAGAAAAACACAGAGACTAGGGAAATATGATAAAGAAAAAACTAACAGACCTCTATTAGTTCATTTGAAGAGCATAGACTCAAAACTAGCTCTATTTAGAAATATGCATTATATTAGATCATATCCCAAATACCAAAAAGTAAATGTAAGCAATGACCTTACTAAAAGTGAGAGGGAAGATGAAAAGAGGCTGTGGACTGAGGCAAAAAAACTTCAAGAGAACAATTCGGGGGACTTCCTGTTCAAAGTGCGGTGACCGCCATGGGCGAGGAAAGTAGTAAAAAGAGAGAGACAAAAAATGTAAATATAAATGTACAAAAGAAGGGAAAGGTTTTTAACGGCAATGCAAATAACTTTACAGTTCTACCCAAATTGAACTGTTTTTATACTAATGCAGATCAGCTATTCAACAAAATGTCAGAATTGATCGTTCGAACAAGAGACAACAAACCAAATATCATTGGTATATCAGAAGTAAAACCGAAAGCTAATAGATATAAACCATCAACAGCGGAATATTCAATACCAGAAGTAGGAAATTACAAAATATTTGAGAAAAACATAAAGTCAGATAAAGGACGAGGCCTTTTAATGTATGAAGATTCCAACCTAGAGGCAACAGAAATCACAATGAAGACAGAGTTTCAGGAAAATATATTTATAAAGGTAAAACTTAATCAAAATGACAAACCCCTTGTAGGTCTGATATATAGAACCCCATCCAACAGTTCCAAGTAATACAATGATAAGCTAGTAAACCTAATGTCAGAGGCAACAGATATGGGGTACTCACACATACTCATTATGGGAGATTTTTAAAATTATCCTGAAATAAATTGGGAAACATGGAACACAAAGGGGGATAGACCAAATAGCATTGAAAATAAATTTCTGGAAGCACTACAAGACAATTTTCTGTACCAACACACAACAAAACCAACACGATGGAGAGGAGCTGACACAACCCATACACTTGATCTACTAATTACAAACGAAGAAGAGATGATTTCCGACCTAGAATATATGAGCCCGCTTGGAAAAAGTGACCACTGCGTCCTATCTTTTGATTTTAACTGTTATGTAAATATAAAAAGAGCACCGAGAATAGCCAATCTGTATTATCATGGAAATAACAAAGATTTTATACAAGAGTTGAATAAAATAGACTGGCATAATAAGCTTAATGCTGAAATTTCCATTGATAAAAATTGGAATTATTTTTTAACCATTTTAAAAGAATTAGAGAGCAGATTTGTACCAACCAAAACTATGACACAAATAGGAAAAAAGAGAAATGTATTCCCAATAGACAAAAAAAAAAAAAACAAAAAAAAACAAAAAAAAAAACGAGAAAGTTAATTAGAAGGAAAAATATTCTATCAAAAAAAAAATATATAACTAAACAAGATCCAGAAACAAGAGCTGAATACAATAAAGTCAGAAACCAGGCCAAAACATCAGTCAATAAACAAAAGAAATTATTCGAAAAAGGATTATCTGAAAATGCCAAAAGAAACCCAAAGGCTATATGGAGCTACATAAAATCCAAATCAAAGACCAGGGAAGGTATAGGTGACCTACATGTAGATACAGAAGATGTAAAATCCAAAAAAAAAACAGATGATAATAAACAAAAGGCTGAGATACTATCAGAGTATTTTACAAGCGTATTCACTAATGAACCACAAGGCAATATTCCGGAGCCTAAGCATATTCCATTAGATAAAAAAATAGAGGAATTAAATATTGGCACTCATTTGGTTTTGAAACACCTACAGAAAATAAAAACGGATAAATCACCTGGCCCTGATAATCTACATCCAAGACTGCTGTTTGAAGTCAAGAACGGTATAGCTGAACCACTTGGCATCATTTTTAGCCAATCTTTAACACAAAAAGTAGTTCCAAAGGATTGGAAAAACGCCCTAGTGAGTGCAATATTCAAAAAAGGGAATAAATCACAAGCTAAAAATTATAGACCAGTAAGTCTCACATCATAAATAATGGAGAAAATCATATGAGAACATATAATTAGTTACATGAAAGAAAATAAACTATTTTCAAACAAACAATACGGTTTTATCTCTGGGAGATCGACATCACTACAACTATTAGAGGTAATAGATAAATGGACAGAAGCTATAGACAATGGCTATGAGATTGACTGCATATATACAGACTTCATGAAAGCCTTTGATACAGTACCCCACAGACGACTCGTTAAGAAAATTGAGAAATTTGGGATAACTAATCCATTCCTAGAGTGGATTACAGATTTTCTGTCGTATAGAAAACAACGAGTATCAGTTAATGGGGAAACATCAGAGTGGAAAGATGTAACATCAGGAATTACACAAGGCTCAGTATTAGGACCCCTATTATTTGTACTATACATAAATGATTTGCCATATTGCGTGACATCAGATGCCTACTTATTCGCGGATGACACAAAAATCTTCAGAATTATTGAAAGCAAATCAGATCAAATTATATTGCAAGATGACCTAAAAAATCTCGAGAAATGGAGTGATACATGGCTGTTGAAGTTCCATGCAGAAAAATGCAAACACATAAATATAAGTAGAGGGGTAAGAGAAGACAAGTCAAGTTACAAACTATTAGGTCATGATATTAGCAAATGTAAAGAGGAGAAAGATATTGGAGTAGTAATTGATGAAGACTTAACCTTTGAAAGACACATATGCGAAAAAGTGAACAAAGCTAATTCAACTTTTGCCGCAATCAGAAGGACATTTAAAAACTTAAATGAAAAAATCTTCATACCACTATACAAAACATTAGTGAGAACACACTTAGACTATGCTATAGTTCTGTATGGGCACCTTTTAAAAAGAAATCCATTGACAAAATCGAAAATGTACAAAAAACGGCAACACGACAGATACCAGGATTCAATAAACTGAGCTACCCGGAAAGACTGAAAAAACTTAAGCTGCCAACATTGTCATATAGAAGGGTCCGAGGGGACATGATTGAGACATACAAGATACTAAATGGTAATTACGATCCAGAAACGAGTTCATTCCTTAAATTAATCTCAAGCACTGAAAATAGGCATAGCACAAGAGTAAATAGTAATAAAATCATTCACCAACGATTCAAAACAAGTCTGAGGAAAAACAGTTTTTCTGTAAGAATAGCCAAATTATGGAACAATAAACGATAAAGTAACTAAAGCGCCATCTATAAACTCATTCAAAAATAGACTAGATAAATACTGGGAATACGAAGAAATCTATTATTCTGATTATCGAGCTGAATTAACCGGAAGCAGCATCAGAAATAATGGAGACAATAATCAATCATATGAGTCTGGTGAAGAGGAACCGTGAGGATCCTGTACCGGAAAACATCATTAAGTATCATTAAGTAAGTATAAGTAAAAAAGACTCCGAAATGATAATGTAAAACAATTCAAACGATAAAACTAACGGTCTAATTTGTATGTATAAAAATGAAAACAAATATGTAATACATAAACAAACGACAACCATTGAATTACAGGCTCCTGACTTGGGACAGGTACATACATACAGATTGTGGCGGGCTTAAACATGTTAGCAGGACCGCAACTATCCCCTTACCTTGGGCAGTACTGCTGTAACAGTACAACATAGGAAAACATACCATAAAAATCAGTTGTAAAAGGCTTAACTTGTCAGATGGATAAACATATTTTAGTTTATATGTTTTCTATACCTACACTACATGTGGGTAAGGATTTTTTTATGATATACACTTCAAATCTTTCGTACATGTAAAACATCTTTGGAAAATATTTTTCATTTTGGAAAGAAATATTATAACACTATGTTGTGATGAAATTTCACATGTTATTCTAAAAGAACCCATCAACAAACATGGAATAGTTTTAATGATTTTTCCAAGCATGATAAAACTAACGATTAGAAGTCATGACAAATAAAGAGAAAAGAAGGAAACGCAAAAATAAATAATAGACGAGTTAAATTAAAAGTTTGATCAGTTTTCCTGTCGAAGGATGTGTTTTTTGCCGGGTACTCCGACTTCCTGCAACAATAAAAGCTTGTCACCACGAGGAAGTTATGAATGATTAAGGAGGTAATAACAAACATTAATTGATCATCAATTGTAATGTATCGCAATGCCATGAATAAGCAGTTAAAGATTTTGAAAATATCAAGGCACATATATGACACAAAAGTAAATATTTTAGTTATTGTAGTAGATGTAAATTAAGTCTTTTGTTTTTATGCATGCCTATTCCATCTGATATTTGCCTCTATGACACAAAGTGGAAAAGAGAAAAAAAAAATTTCTATGAATGAAATAATAGATTTGAAGTTTAACTTTCTCCAACGATTTTATAATCGAAACGATTAAGATGGTTACGCATTGTCTAGATACCTCACGATGAACACTTCACGTTGACATTCATATGTTATTTAATGATTTGTAGTCTCAGTTGTTGTCTCATTTACGTATTATTCACATCGTCAACTTTAATTCATACCGACTGGAATTTGGGTGCTTACAGCGTATTTGGGTGCTAACAGCGAATTATCATTTCATTATTTCACTTTTATTAATGATTGAACCAAACAAAACCACATTATATTTTTTTCATATCTCGTAGCGTGTGCCCCTTTACAGCTTTATATTGTGACTGATAATATGTTTTGTTTTAAAAAAAAACTGAAAACTTGCCGATGCGGGGGTTTCCACATGTAACATTATTTTTTTGACTTTTGCATGTTTTTAAACACAAAACCACAGTAATGTTCGAAGCCAGCATGAAGGGAAAACGATCCGCATGATTACACACTTTTTTCAAAGAAACATGAACGAATCGCTGGTGTCGAATTCTGAATTTATGGACACAAAAGTTATTTTTGTAAAAGAGTGACAGCTATCAAACGTATCTGGTTACTTTTCATTTGCTCAACATTAAACTCATTTGAATTTCCACAGTTTTTTAATTCATTTAAATTTAGTTTAACATTATTTTTTATATATATAAATTAACACTTAACGATCTCATCGCTTAAATTGAATATACAGGATTCGGAAAGAAGCAAAATTGCTATAACTAATATTTCTTCTACTGCTGAAATGATACACTTATTACGCATTACATACATTTAGTTTCTTGTGTATAATTCGGAGTTTAGTAAGACGTCCATTATCACTGAACTAGAATATATATTTGTTTAGGGGCCAGCTGAAAGACTCCACCGGGTGCGGGAGTTTCTCTCTGCATTAAAGAGCGTTGTTAGCCTTAGGCTGTTGTCTGCTCTATGGTCGGGTTGTTGTCTCTTCGAAACATTCCGCATTTCCATTGGCAATCTTATGTATTATTATTAATTTGTCTTTTCTTTTTTTTATTATCTCGGAGTGTAACCCTCTTGTTCATGTCTTTAAGTTGAAGGATCATCTGAAATTTCATGTGTTTAAATTGAGAATGGAAATGGGGAATGTATCTCTTGTATCTCAATTTATCCTTATCGTTCAGCTTTTTTCTAATGTATTTTTGACCTTTTGCTTGGGGTTATGTGTCTGTTCATGTAAATACGCATCAATTAAAGTTTATTATTTATAAATTTCACTTCAGTAGAATTTCAGTTCTTATCCCTTGTGACTTGTTTAAAAGATATGAAGTGGAACTAGTGTTTTCCAAAATAGCACTTGATCAGTTTGTGCATCCGAAGCGCTTTTTTCCCAATTTGTCATGAATGTTTTCAGCAGAAAGCATTCAACGTTTTCTGAGGGAGTATTTTTTAATTGATCAATGGAGAATTTAAGAAAACTTTAACAACATGAAGTTCTCCAATAGTACATATTTTTATGTTAAGTTTGATGTAAGGTATTAGAGTTTTTTGCAGTTTATACTGATACAGTTTTTGTTCGTATAAACAGAATGGCAATTAAATATATAAAAAATTGCTTCCAGCTACGACCATTAAACATTAGTCAGATGTAAATAGAGTTGTCGATACTTTTTCCATGTTTGATTCAACTAGTTCCTTAATGATTTGAAACAATCCAAAAGTAAAAAGAATACATTAAAACTGTGGATTCATTATTATTCGCTGCAAACCAAATTGTGCGGGTTTCATGGGTACAAGTGAACCACTAATTCAAAAGTTCAACGATTTCAAAAATGTCTATAGAATTAGTATGCACAGGTTGGCAAAACAATGAAATAAAATACCATAATAAATGCAAATTTTCCTCAATCTACAAAAATTGATATCAATAAAAATAAATGAATCCCTACGAATGGAATTTTCTACTGATGGTGTGGTGTCGGTATAATCAACCGTTGTAGCAAACACACCATATCAGTAAAAAGGAAATTGCGACTATTAAGTACAGCCAGGAAGTCAATCTGTATATCAATCTGCCTCTACAACAAATATTGTGAAAGTGGAAATAAATTCAATACATTTAATTATTTGTGTAGAATCTGTTAAAACAGTGGATTCGAGGGCAAAGCAGGGAAATCACAAAACAGATCCGGAAAATGTTTGTACTATATTCAAAAAAGACAATTTCACAAGGCTATTATTTGATGAGAAGTCCATCACTACTGCCTCAAGAAATAAGCAAAGTCACAGTATATAACAAACCATTTAAAAATTAGACTTGAACAACGTTTCGACTCTATTATTAACAAATATGAAATTAAGTCAAATTATTTTAAAAAAAACATATTAATATATAGATAAAAGACTCTTTTTTTATGTTTCACAGGCAAACGATGTTTTAAATGCTATATAATTTGAAAATGGAATTCTGTTTATTTCTATAATGTGTTATTATCAATTATAGAATATTAGGTTGTTTTGTATGCATCTTTTGTTGAAAAATGAATACACGATTATCTAGTACAAATTGCATAACTGAAGAGGTTTGAACTTACACCAAGTGGTGGCCATTAATTGCCACTTATTCCCAATAGGTTCATTTAAAGGGGTGTTTTAAAAGCTAGACAGTTTATATTGAAATTGAATATTAAGAATAAACCTTAAAGTTTAGTTCTTTATTATTCCAAATTCTTCTTTTGTTGTTAGTGGAATTATATCATTATTTAATAGATGGAGTCTACAGAAACACTGTTTGCATTACATTTATATCGTTTACAGCTGTAATACTAAAGCTAGCAAGTTAAAGGTTTGGTTTGCTTGCTTGCTTTGTTAGTATTAAAGTTGCTCTAGCATTCTAATTAAGTAAGACCCCGTTCACACTAGGACATTTTTATCGATTTAAACTAGACCGGTTCACTTTAGATCGGTTTAAGGGTTAATGTGAACGCATTGAATCGATCTTCAATCGGTCTAAACAAAAACACCAAAAGAGGTAGTTTAGTTTCAATCGATCTAAAGTAAACCGATCTTACTTTAGATGTGAACACAGAGATCGGTTTAAACTAGTACGATTGAATCGAAAATAACGTATGCGCATGTAGAGCGGCAAAACTATCTCAGAGGTTCGTTGTTTAACCCATATTTCTCTGTTAAAAGATCTTTAAAACAAACTGTAAACATGTTGTCTTTGCCATAGCATAGATTTGTGAAATCTGTGTCTTCTTTTCTTATGTTGATTTTTTTCTTTGCAGGAACCGCAGTATATCCGGCGTCGTGTTGTGACTTCGTTGCTACAGTTACTTTTTTTCAAAATTAAAGAAAACTGTAATAACACCAGTATCAAAATTTTAAATTTTTGATTCAAGAGAAACAATAACTTTATCCATTTTTTTCCCAAGTGTGTGTATCAGTGTATCAGCACATGAATTTGATAAATCAGTTCTATTTATACACAGTGTTAACAGTTTTACGGGCAAAAAGGTTAGATCGATTGCGTTTTTAATTGTAGTGTGAACGCAGTGGTTCATATTAGACCGATAGAGATCGATATGATTAAAGATAATGTGAACGCTAACTGGTTTTATTTAGATCGATTCAAATTAGATCGATAAAAAAATGCTAGTGTGAACGGGGTCTAAGACATCTCTAAAACAATATAGGTAAATGGAATTAAAACTGTTTATAGGTATTTTGATAGTTTGATAATGTCGAATCAAATTTAAATATAATTTTTACAAGTTAAACTCTGCCATTTTGTATTGTTCAGATGTCAATCTTCATTTAAAAATGAGAATATGGGAGAAATCTTTTTATATAATTCCAGGTCAGGTATACACTCCGTGGAATGAAATTGATCATGATCCGCGCAGTTTTATTATTTAATATTTGTGTTTAGTTTACAAAATATTATTTGCGTTTAACAAAGGTTATTTCAAAAGAATAGACAAACAAAAGTAATTAATCTAAGATAAAAGATGTAAGGGATTTGTCAAATTCTTTTTTTTCAAAAATGTTTAATTTATAAAAAAAATGCTGTTACTTGTAAATGTTTGATGGTCTCTATTAATACCGATCATAAACACAAAATTAATGTAGAAACTTTGTGAAAAAATAAGTGAAAACGATAAACATTTTCTCCTCTGGTATAAATATTAAACTTTTATGTGGCGTTCAATCAAAACGGTTTGATGGAACTGGGGATTTATAAATTAAAAGTAGAGAGTCGCCCAATTGTTAAAACTGTTCACATGCAAATGAATCATACAAATTTATCAAAGATGCTAGGATTAGTTTTCTTACGCGCCCGACGCGAGGTCCGTCTTGAACAGGCTCATGATATCAGAGATGCTCGATATATATGTATGTCAATTGTAAAGTTAGAATCATCACGTTTGTTATAGATTATAGTTTGATGGTCATGTCCTCCATATGTGTCAATTCGAAGGAAAATATCAAATTATGTAGCAGTCTTGTGAAAGTAAAATTGTGCATGATTTCAAACAAGGCAGTATAATCTGTGATCAATATTGAAGAAAGGACAATGTTTTGTGAAACGATGAAGTCCGTCTTTTAATTGGGCTAAATGCATTTTGTCTATTCTGTAAATAGATTATCAGATGTTCTCGAATGATGATAACTTATAGTTTGTTAAAGCTTTCAATTGTAATTGATGATTGATTTGAGATGTATTTTTCAAAGAATATGATAATCTAGCCTACCATAGTTTTCTCTATCTGACGTTTTCATGATTTAAAACACAACGACAATACACGTAAAGACAAGGTTTAGACACGACAATTTATGTTGAAACATTGACGAGTTTAAAAAAGAACATAATCCATTGCATTAGGTTTATTTAAATGCATGCCACGTAAATACTTCGTGTCGATGTGTCGTGAACAATCTTAATGATTTAGTATTATATGTATTCGTACAAATTGAAGGGGATACAACTCCTACTTGAAAAGAGGACAGATTGATCGTTATGTATCATAATTGTAGAAAGATATGTTATATCAAAGTAAACTAACAATCAAATTAAGTCTTCATTTGTCAATATTTTCTTTTCGTGTGAAAATTAATGATTTGAATAAAATCAAAATTACAGAATCATACCGCTTTTATATCTATCTCATGACTTCTGTATTAACATAATTGACTTCATGAAAAATGGACAGAAAAACAAAAAGGGCTGTTAAAATCATAGAAGAAATAACTGACAACTCCATTGCAAACAAAACAACAACCCCCCCCCCCCCCAAAAAAAAACCCAAAACAACGACCATTTAATAAAACATGACTTGATACCGGGTGGTGTTAAGGAATGGTAATCAATCCGGTTCAAGACATAGAGTCGTCGTGTTCGTCGTTTCAATACAAATTCGATGAGAAGTCTTGACACAATTAAGGACAAGAGGAAGGAATTTTAGCTATAACAGCTGGAACGAATTTATTCCATACCGGTCAACCAAAATCATTCTAGCTTCAGGAATAAAACAAAATATATGCGTAGAACTTCTGGTACATTTTAATGATCACTGCATAGTGGAAGTTTAGTCATATATCAATTACTTATAGCGCATTATAAAAATAAATGTCATTAAACGCGTAGATGTACCGTATAATTTATTGAATATGTGTCAATTTAAGCATGTCACAGGTGTAATGTTTGAATCACGCTTATTCTCTGATGTGTCCATGGTGTCACAAAACAGAAATAAGCGAATAACACAAGTAAAGAACGCAATATTTGTTTAGTACATTATGACCAATGATAAATAAGGGACGCTCATCTCGATGGTTACAAAAAAGATAACTGAAAGTTTCTTTTTATGATGAAAAGTTAATTCAACAGTGTTCTATTCCATATTGTCAAACTGTATCAATTTATGCGAAGGCTTGAATTCTTTAACTTGGTGTTAAATTTATATCTAGCTTTTCACAAGATGTTAGTTTTGTGTCCGTCCCTCAAATTACTTTAATTCGAGCATTGTCGCTGCTATCCAGGTCATTCTATTATTGCATTTACTTGACCATCTGGTCTTATATTATTACAGCTATAAATGTCGGTATTTTTATCCAACGAGATCACATAATTTGAAATATTCCGCGGACATTTTTTATTATACAAATATTGTTCTGAATTTGAAATGTTCCTATTCTTTCATAAGCTGACACCTTAACATGGAAAACATTAAAACTTTATCCAAACTCAACGTATTTTCAATATCAAACTTGACATAACGAGATGAACAAACATGCAAAATAAGATCAACTTCCACAAGAAACCTTCAAAAAAGTATTTATCTAAAAACGCGAATCCCAAAAAATGCCGTTTGATATAGTTCAACAATTTCATGTAACGCTTGAAATTGTTTTTATGGACGCTATGTGTTTCGTTTCATAGTAATTGTAAAACAAGAGTAACTCACAGAAAAACTGATGAAAGGTGAAATTGTCTCTAGTGTTTTCTTCATAAAAAATACGCATCAAGAAAACCCGATCCACTTTTCTGCGATTTTTTTCTTGACCAACAATAAATCCTGTATCATTGGCGCTAGAATCATTCATTTTTAAAAACAGGAATTGTACTTGTAAAAGAACGAAAACTATTAAAAATATCTAAATACAATTTGATGTGGCTAACCTCTATTTGCTTCACTTTAAACTCATCCAGTATTAATCATTTTTTTTTACTATTTAGGCCACACCAATTTAATTCCTTGTTCGACGGACCCGCCCGCACCTATTTTTTTCAAAACAGAATTTTTTTATTTTTTTTTATATTCCCGCTTCCCGCATCCGGAAATGTAATCGTGTCCATTTCCCGCACCGTTTTTTGTAAATATTATAAAAAGATATTTGCACTTGTTTTTATAATCACAGTCTAACCTGTATTTATAACGATTTTAAACATATAAGCACCCAAGTACACTGTGTCACTGTCTGTGATAATATTTGATTCAGCATGAAACCCATTTTTCCCAAATGGGAGTGCTCCGATATAAATATATTACAGAGGAAAATACCTGTACAGAACAAAAAACTGGTTTCCTTCCCCCTTACTTGTATTCCCTATCTGTTCGTTGTTAGTAATAAACTTCAAAGAACTTCGGAAAGAAATGCCTTCAACTGCAATTATATTGTATGCTGGCGATACAAAACTATCCATACCCTCTGCATGTTTAAAATTTTCAAATCGCTCGCTCGCCCCAATTTTTGGAGTCCAAAAATCCGTAGAACAAGAAATTAAATTGGTGTGGCCTTATTTGATATTTTCAGATAAATGCAATTGCACAATATTGATATATGTAATGCGTAAATAGTCATAACCTCTTCATACCAGAATGTTTGAAATATTTTAATTTCAGAAAGTAGTTCTAAGCACGTTTCTGTACGTTGTCCATGCAACGTATGTGATGCAATCACTGCAGACGGAATGCAAATAAAACAACGAAATCGAGCTATCACTTTATTATGTTTCAAGTACGTGACAAAATTGGGAAATTTAGAATAAGGACTGTATATAAAATAGATCTAGTACGTTATCTTTTTGTAATATACTTTTATCATCAAAACTGATTGCACTAACTGATAAACTATGACATGACAGTTAATATTATTAGTATCATTTACCGCAATCGAGACGGATGTTTGCTGATGACTATCAGTGTATAAACATGGAGCAGATATAAAACGTAAATATACTTGTTGTTGAAATGCATGTGTTTACTGAAATCATTAATTACATACTTTTCTTAATTTTTGACACGTAAAACCATGTATCATTTTGAAGTTAAGGTTTCAATGCTCTCGGGTAAAATTTACCATAGACAAATTTTGCATTTCATTTTATTTGACCTTTTGTTATTTAGATTGTCATGTATTCAGGCATTAAAACAACCAGGGCATTCTGTTAATTGGATTTAACCCTACCAGATGACAGAAAATCTCTCAAAACCGACACTCCAGACACATGAAATTTATATATATTTTTTTTCATCTAGTAATTGTAGGTTAAACAATATATATTCAAGACGGATAAATAAATACAAAACGATATCATACATATATCTAGGATTCAGAAACAAGCAAAATCGCTTAAAAAAATATATTTTCTAGTACTCAAATAATATGAACATTGGTACTTTTATTTTTGGCATAGCACAAGTCATGTCTTCTCTGACTGTCTATGACGTTCAAATACTAAATCATTGGGATATGTTTTAGTTGATTTTAGTGCATGATTTTTTTTTATCCTTTATTGTTTTTGGCGTTGTGTATAAAATTATTAGCCTGGTACATTTGATAACTATGTACACCACTGGGTCGATGCCACTGCTGGTGGATGTTTCGTCCCCGATGGTATCACCAGCCCAGTAGTCAGCACTTCGGTGTTGACATTAATATCAATTTTATTGTCATTTTTATAAATTTCCTGTTTACAAAAGTATGATTTTTTGAAATACTAAGGACATTCTTATCCCAGGCATAGATTATCTTAGACGTATTTGACACAACTTTTAGGAAATTGATTCCTCAATGCTCTTTTATTTTGTACTTGTTTGGCTCATAACTATTTTTTATCTGATCGCCGTCACTGATGAGTCTTATAGACGAAACGCACGTCTGGCGTATTGAATTATTAACCTGGTACCTTTGATAACTTTTAGCCGATTTTAGTAGCTGCGATTATTCTCAAATCGTAATGTAGTGTAAATTTTATTAGTGTTTGTTATGACTATAAATTTTCAATTCTGTTTTCGTTTGATGAAGAACAAAATTATTCGTTTTGCAAAATAATATTTCCGTATTCCATTTCTGTATACCTTATAACAAAATTATTTTCCGTTCCCTGTTTACATTTTTTACTTGGCGGCATTATGTGCAACGTTATGATTGTCTTTTTTATATCGTTTATCATATCGCCCCTTATTCTATTGATTTTGTACTTACATTGTTTCATAGTTTAAATTGATTCGTTCAGTGTATGTTCACTTGTTTCTGTTTATATGTCTTTTGGTTGAGGCAAGCCATTCTAATTTATATTTTATAGAGTGTCTTTTTTTATGTTGTGATGTTAAACTATTACTTCAAGGAAAGGGCAAATGTTGGTATGTATCATGTGTATTGCAACGTTTAATCAAGCTGCATTAGTTTGCAGCTGTCCTAAGTCAGGAACCTGAAGTTCAGTCGTTGTCGTTTATTGATGTGTTTCATAAGTGTTTCTCGTTTCTTGTTTTTTATACAGATAAGACCGTTGGTTATCCTGTTTGAATTATTTAACACTAGTCATTTTGGGACCCTTTATAGCTTGTTTTTCGGTATGAACCAATGCTCTATGTTTGAAGACCATACTTTGACCTATGCTAGTTGACCTTTAAAAATTGTGACTTGATGGAGAGTTGTCTTATTGGCACTCATACCCATCTTCTTATATCTATGAAAAAGATGAAAAATATAATTATATGAATTCATTTAAATTCGAGCAGAAAATTATAATAAAACTATCATCATGATTGAGTGTCAGGAGTCCGTTTCACAAAAAAAATGTTACGGCTAAGATTGATCGTTAGTGCACTGAACCTTAGTCGTAAGTTGTTTTGTCAAACCGACTCGCTTATTCAGAAAATGTCATCTTATTCAATCTTTCAATATTTAATAATAATAATAACATAATGGTTTGAATTCTTATTCCACTATTTTGATAATGTCATATCATTCAATCATTCAATCATTCAATACTTTTATAATGAGCTCAGTTTCTGTATAACCTTTGGAATTTAGTTTTAAAATAATGTTGAGTAGTCAATTTGATGTTTTCAACAGGATATATATTCTATAAATATTTTTCCATATCTTCGAATGGCACGGACGTCTTTTTTGTTTTAGTAAAACATTATGCTAGATCTGCGTAAGAAATAGCACGGGGTTTATCCTTGAACCATATTCACATTTTGTCATCATTACCTCCTATTTTGTTGCAGATCTTGTTACTATTCCAATATATTCACAAGCATATTCCTGTTTGAGAAAAGAGAAGATCAAAATTTGAAAGGCTTAAACTGAAAATCTCTTTAACATTCGCTGTTTTGATAATTTTAAAGCATAAACCTCGAAGTCGCCGAGCCTATGATTTCGATTAAAAAATGTCTAAAATTAAAAAAAAAAAGCAAGAATAAACAAACAGTTAATCACAAGAAGATGTCGTCGAATTTAACACCTATATGACTTGTAATCTGCTAATAAATATTTTCAAAATAAATCTTGTCAAATAGAGATAACCCAATTGATATTTTAAATTGTACAAAGTCCGAGTAAACAGGAAGTATTTTTCAAGGTATGTCATCAACGTAAAACTAAGTTTGTCGGGAAAAGTTTAGCATACAATTAACCGTTTCTTTTATTATATTCAAATGCAAATGGTTTCCGTATGATGTTATTTCAATATTTATACGAGGATAACTTGAAATGGAACAAATACTAATAAGAAAATTATTACCAGGTAAGAACACAATTTTCTTATCCTTGCAAAGAAATAAAGACTTTCGTCTCGGAATAGGGAAGGATTGTCTGGTCACAAAATGTTTCCATCTTGCAAAATGTAAAATCACAAAAAAACTGAACTCTGAGGAAAATTCAAAACGAAACGTCTCTAATCAAATGGCAAAATCTCAAACACACTAAACGAATGGATAACAACGGTCATATTACTGACTTAGTACAGGTACATTCTTGTACCTCCTCTATATTAAAAGTTTTTATTCAATGATGGCGCTGCGCTGATTGTTGTTTGTAAAATTTGTGTCTTCATTTTGGTTTTGTCATGAATCAGATCATTGATACGACTATACGATATGGATTTGGCGGAGACCTATTGTTGCTTGTATTCACATCAACTCAACTTTTTGCTGTTTAGTTAGCAACCGAACGACATCGCCTTTTAATAATGTATGTGGTATATGAGGCTATCAATCAAAAATACAAAGGAGCAAAAAATGTGCCTTTCTCTCCAGCATTTACAAAATGTATCATGCCGTTTGGCCCACTGAGCAAAATCAAATTGTATTTCACTGTTAATAATGTTGGTGTATGAAACATACTTCACCGCTGTCCGATATTAGAAAACAGCTCAGAATAATAAAAATATCAACAAGTAAAAAAACATACTCATCATAGATACCAGTAAATAATGCATGCCAGACACTCATTGCCTTTATAAAAAATTCATCACTGAAGTTCGAAAAAAAAGAGAAAATACTAAAAATAAAAAGCGAGGGAGCATTTAGGACATGAAATTTCGAAAGGGTTAGATATGAAGCTACGGTTATCTTTTCCTAGTGTAGAAGATTCTTAGTATTTAGAAAAATTCTAATTGGTTTTAGTACCGGCTTGTCAGTTTGTTTTCGATTCGACAGTTTGAATTCCTTTTTGGCATTTTTCGCCTGTCTTTGTAAAAATATAATGTTTTATCATGACCATATCAATGACAATTTTTGTCAAAACTGAAATATTGGTACTACTGGAGAGCAATGGCATCAACCCAGTGGTTGTAAGTAACTCTTCATAGATAGCAGATAGCATATATGGTTCGTGTTTCGTCGGAACAAGATTCATCATTAACTACCGAATCAACAAAAAATTAAAGATCAAACAAAGAACAAAAATGAAGAACTCTACGGACAAAACAATTTGAAAAGTTTTACCAAATCCAGCATAGGAAATATATCCCTGAAACGGGGAATCCTTAATATTTTAAAGAAAAGTTTTATAGAAAGGTTCTTTATTATTACGACCATATCAATGATAATTTGTGTCAACAAAGAAGGGCAGACTATTAAGCAGATGATACCCCAACTGTCATCATTGGCATCGACCCGGTCTCAGATACAAAAACATAATGCTTGCTTTCAGTTAAAATGCAATATTATTTCTTGATACGATGTTCGACTTCTTCAAAAAGCTAGTTTGACCTTTAAAATAAGTATTGATATGAATTTAACATGCAACAAACATATTGCGGGCTTAACAAATACATGAATGCATTTTGCCATTTATGGCATTCGTTGTTAATGACAGATCTTAAAAGTGTTTATTATTACTTTTTATAATCTTACATTATAATTTGAATTCAGTAACTGCACGGTACAAATTTCGGTTTGATGTTTATACTGTTGTAATTAGACCTGATCCATTAACGTTTATGACATCTTGATCTCTGTAAGAAAAAGAAAATTATTACGTGTAATTTCTTTTTACAAGTAAACATTTTTACCCGACATCCATCAATTGTTGTTAAGGTTATTATGCATCCTTTCATTCGTATGAAACAGTGATTGCGTTGTATATATTGCATAAGGGAGATACCATAATTGGTCAAGCCTTTTTTTGTAAGTTCATCCGGACTTTTTTTTACAAAAATTGTCGTCCGGCGTTTTTTTTTTTTTTTGCAAAGTTGCTCATCCTGTCTTTTTTGACAAAGTTGCTCATCCTATATGCTATCTAATGTTCATTTTCCTGATATTTTCTTAATTTTGCTCATAGCCCTATAGTACTTGGTTTCTTTTCATACAATTTTAATTATTGATATGCCTCTCAAGCACAGCTTTGATTTCTTGTCCGTGTATGAATATACGTTCTATTCATTTCAATTTGTATTATAAAATCTCCATACATTTTCGATTTTTATTTTTTTGGGGTTTTCAAATCACTGTGGAGACATTTATTGGCGAATGAGGTGCAGTAAAATTAGTACTGTTATTCAATTAAATTTTTTAACATGGTATGTAATTTGATTGGATCCCATATATATCTACTATCGCGACAGCTCTTACTTTCCATTGATAAAACGTAATAATATTATATTTATATTATAACATATGACAGAATATTCAATATAGGAGGGTAAAATACTTCACCCTCTCGAATACTAAGTTGACCCCGGCAAATCATATTGGTATTTCGCATTTTATTTTTCTGTTTATTTTCTTTTGACCATGGGGTTTACTGTGAATCTCCGATATGTATTTATCATCATTGCATCAAGTGCTTTTACCCTTTTTTCCTAATATGGTCAATTAGAATATTATCTTTTGACTTTCAATTATTTTTCAGTAGTGCATGACATATTACGAAAAATGGCTACAGGTGATTCAGGCAATGACATTTTAATGGTGGCAGCCATTGATATTGGCACCACATATTCCGGATATGCATACTCTTTTAGAGGAGAATATGAGAAAGATAAACTGAATATCGACGCTAATCAGATTTGGAACGCGGGTTCGCAATCTCTATTGTCTTTAAAAACGCCAACATGTATCCTTATCAATCAGGATACAAAGAAATTCGTTTCATTTGGTTTTGAAGCAGAGAATGCATATAGAAATGCAATATTAGACAAAAAAGCGGATATGTACTACTTCTTTGACAAATTCAAGATGGTGCTTCACGAAAACGATGTATGTATGAAATAAATTGGTTTAAAAAAGTTAAATAACAAATATACCGAAGTTCGAGTAGACTTCAAAACGGAAAATCGGATACAATGAAAAAGACAAACAGACGAAATATAGTAAACAAGACCCAACATAGAAAACTAAAGACTAAGAAACACGAATCCCACCATAATCTGGGGGGGGGGGGATCTCAGGTGCTTTGGAAGGGTAAGTAGATCCTGCTCCACATGTGGCACCTGTCGTGCTACCCATGTTAAACCCGGTAAATAGTCTAATTCATTAGGACACATTCATGAAAAGGACAGGGGTTGTAGTATCCAACATTGTCCAATATCGCTTGTGAAACGGTAATTTCAAAACAGTCAACCAACTCGTGATGGCGTCCGTAAAATTTACAACTCTTGGTTTAATAGCTAGGAAACACAAGCATTGGAATATCGTATCAATTTGGAGATACACAATTCGTATGCTGGTGCTGCTGGAATGTTGCTACATAGATATTGAAAGTTCACAATTGGAAAACTGAAATCATCTCTTTTTCGTAAAGTTTTGTTTTCAACCGACCCTCATTGTAAATTTCAAGATGTAAGTCAACATATGAGACATACTTAACTGTATCTTTAGTATCTCTAGTTCGATGGAATAGATGCGTTCAACAAAGTCACCAAAGTTTAAATTATTTAGTGAAATTACGTTGTGCTGTTTGTTACATATCCGAGTTCAGGGTGTCCTTTGCAAATCTCATCGTTTAAAAAACGAACAGAAAAAGAAGACAAGTAAATACGGCGAAATCCTACCATAATGTGATATATGTATACCCTGTTTGACTATTTTCCAGAAATAATGTTGACTGTGATAACAGATCAAAGTCATTCAAGTTTTTCGTGCAAATTGAAAAGGGTTAAATAATAAATACTAAGACAATCTGTTGTTCAATTTTATATGTCATGGATTTCTTTTGTTTTATTATATTTTCATAGAAAAAAATACAAGAACCAAGAAAACTTAATGTTTGTATATTATAGGATTAATTATAAGGTCATTTCAATATCAAAGATAAACAATATGTGCACGTATGTGAACTAAAATATTTGTGAAACTAAGCGCAGCAACACAAATTGAAAAAAAAAAATCGAAAAAAGTTACTTGAATATGATTTGATCACTATGATCTTTTATGACCTGATGTCAAACTCTGTATGCATAATGAATTGCTTAGTTGTGTTAACCGTGCAAGATTTTATTTAAAGAACATATCCAAAGACATGGAAATAGGTGATGTTAGAGGTAACATGTTTCCCGCTATTGAAGTGTTTGCGCTAGCTATTGGGGCACTGACGAAAAGTTTGATTGACCATATAAAAAAGCAGAAAGTCGAAATACAATATAATAATGAAATCAAGTGGGTATTGACAGTGCCAGCAATATGGAACGACAAAGCAAAAGAGTTTATGAGAATTAGCGCTGTAAAGGTATTTAGAATGAAATAATACATTTTTATTTGTATCTACAGGGCATATGGTTGTCCTTTCGTGTACACAAGGCATGTGCAGAAACTCATTTTTAGAGCGCTGTAGTTTGATGGAAGGGTATACTATATGTTTGATCTAAATGCATTTTGTAAATTTGAAATATAAATTATGAAACATATGACATTAATTATACCTATTTTATGTGTTGTTGGTGCTTTCGTTATCTAATGAACGTAAAACATTATTTACAGGGCAACATAATAAGCCACGGGATTTTATACCATGATTAATAGATCATCGAATACACGTACCAATTCTGTTTAACAATTATATATAAGACAATTTAATAAACATCATTTAAAAGATAATTGCAAAGCTTTTTATCAATTCTAATTCTTTTTCATTAAAATTTACAAAATTCCTTTTCCCCAAAGAAATTTTATACTATAAATATTTGTTGTCGGAACAGGAGTCAAAACGACAAAAACAAATAATTTCTAATTGCAAAAATGTGTGTTTTATAGGCTGGAATCAGAGCAGACCGCCTTGTCATTGCATTGGAACCAGAGGTAGCATCCATATATTGTCAGCATCTACCTAAAAACAAAATAACAGCGGTATCAGACGAATTTTCCGTAGCTGATGGAATAAATTATTTAGTGGTTGATTTAGGAGGTAAGATACACATTTTAGATATTTTATATGCATGTGTCCATTGCTTTTTGTGCATGAATTGTCATTGATATGGTTATCAATTGGATTCGAGCGTCACTGATGAGTCTTTTGTAGACGAAACGCGCGTCTGGCGTATACTACATTTAGTCCTGGTATCTATGATGAGTTTATTTAGCTGTATTTGGCAAAACTTTTAGGAATTTTGGTCCGCAATGCTCTTCAACTTCGTACTTTATTTGGCCTTTTTAACGTGTTTGGATTCGAGCGTCACTGATGAGTCTTTTGTAGACGAAACGCGCGTCTGGCGTATACTAAATTTAGTCCTGGTATCTATGATGAGTTTATTTACAACCACTGGGTCGATGTCACTACTGGTGGAGATTTATTTCCCCGAGGGTATAACAAGCCCAGTAGTCAGCACTTTTTGTGCTGAAATGAATTGTCATTGATATGGTTATATTTATAAATTTACTGTTTACAAATTTTTGAATTTTTTGAAATACTAAGGCTTTTCTACCTCAGGCATAGATTACCTTAGCTGTATTTGGCAAAACGTTTAGGAATTTTGGTCCGCAATGCTCTTCAACTTCGTACTTTATTTGGCCTTTTTAACGTTTTTGGATTCGAGCGTCATTGATGAGTCTTTTGTAGACGAAACGCGCGTCTGGCGTATACTAAATTTAGTCCTGGTATCTATGATGAGTTTATTTGCACTACACTTGCAAACACATGTTTCAAAGAATATGGTATATTATATATAATCAACTTCCTGTCTTGGGTTATTTCTGTTAATTAATATTGTAAATGTGTTATATGATTTGGAAGTATAGTTTAACTGTTAATCAAATAGCTCATTTTCTTTATTTATGTTGATAACAAGACTTGTTTTATCGAGAAATACAAAAATATCGATTCTTGGTACTTTGATATTAATAACACAAAAGTTAATTTAATGATTTTCATTCAGGAGGAACAGTTGATATAACTGCGCACCACAAAATCAATATGGACAATTTAGAAGAACTTTCTCGAGCATCAGGAGGAGCTTGTGGGGGTACTACTGTAGACAAAGAATTTTTGAACTTATTTGAATGTATTGTTGGGAAGAAAGTAATGAAATATTTACGACAAGAGCACACGGTGGAATACATGAACTTAATGAGAACCTTCGAAACAATTAAACGAAAAATAAATAGCACACCAGAGCATGATAAAAAAATAAACTTTACTGTACCATTAATCGAGTTGGATTTACTTTGTCAGCGATTTTTGGAAAAAGATTTTAAAACTGCAATTCTAGAATTCTCAGAGGAAGAGGACACTGAGGTGGAGGATGATGGAACTGAACAGCAGGGATCAGAATCAAGTCAACACGCAAAGAAGCAGACGATTAAAAAGGGACAGATATCCTTGGTAGGAAGTCAAATGCGAGTTGATGAAGTCATCATGAGTTCATTATTTGATACAGCCTGCACGAATATTGTCATGGAAATATCTAATGTATTACAAAATTTAGAAAGAACTAATCTGAAAACATTTTTACTAGTTGGCGGATTTTCAGAATCCCCATTAATTCAAGAGATCATTCGGCAGAATTTTCCAGATATAAACATTATTTCACCTGAAGATCCAGTCTTAGCAGTTCTTAAAGGAGCAGTTTTATTTGGTCATAAACCAGATTTCATAACATCGCGTTTTACAAGACATACATATGGTAGGCGTATCCGACCGTTATTTGACGAGTCGCAGCACGATCCAAAAAAACGAGTTACAGGAGAAGATGGAAATCGATGTAGGGATGTTTTTGAAAGTTTTATGAAAATAAATAAAAAGGTGCCATTAGATACGGTTGTGACTTTGGATTACCACACTGTCGATAGTAACCAAACATCTGTATCTGTTGCTATTTATTGTACATATAAAGACAAAACAGACTACGTCGATGATGAAGGTTGTAAAAAGCTTGCAGAATTTTCTGTACCAATCCCAGATCCGTCTGGGCAAAGACGTTATGTTGACGTTGAAATCAAGTTCGGAATGGCGACATTGGATATGACAGCTACCGAGAGACAGACAGGAGAGAAAACCCAGCATCACTGTAGCTTATAAGCTAGAGGGAAACTTTTGAACTTGGCTTTTTCCAAATTCTAGAGGGATAGATTTATAATATATCATTAAAAAAATAAAGTAGAATTATTAATCAAAGTCCAATAGTTCAATGAAATTCAAAAAAAAAAATTATTGAATTTTTCTCTGCTACAATAGTAGGAAAATACAGACAGTGAAAATTATCAAAGAACTAGAAATAGTACCATTGATGATGGCAGTATTGTCTTAAAGTACTTTTTTGATAGATTCAAGCTAGTTCTCTAATTTTTATGCTTTTTTTCGCATTTCCTGATCAATTTGTTAGCATTAATGAAAATTTTTCTCGGCAAATGATATCGATTGATAAAAATTTGATTATTACGTCGGATTCTTCTTGGTTTCTTCTGCATTTTTTATTGCGACGTCATGATTTTTTGTGTGTGTTTAACGCCACTTTTAATCACCACTTTCGGGCTATTTCACGGCAGCCAGTTGGTAATTGCTGAGGAAGCCGGATTGCTCGGAGAAAACCACCGACCTTCGATAGGAAAACTGACAATCCTTGTCAATTAGGATTGAAGTCGAGTGCACCCGCATGAGTACAGATCGAAATCCTAACCGCAGTGTTGACTGGCTAGTGATAACAGTAGTATCTACTTAGACTACTCAGCAACAGAGGTCCGTGACGTCATGAAAGTACAACACAACTTTTAGCAAATCGTACCTGTTTTCACATTTTATCAACAAAAAAAACAACACGCAACACATAATGTAAGCAACAATGAATACATCAACTAAAAGTGACTGTATATATAACAAAATGAAAACAACACTTTAGAAATTTCGTGTGTCAGCATCGCTTTTCTTTATTTTACATCATCAGGAACGCTCAAAGCTAAATATTTAAAAGCCACAGATGTATAATTATGTATAAATTATGTAAAACAAAAACACAAATTAATTAAAGAGGTATATATAGATAGATAAAAGATTAATCTTTTAAATGAATGAAATATTTTTGTTATGCAATTATTATATTATCAAATGTTATACAATTGATGGCAAAATCTTGATCAGTTCACTTGAATGAATTTAGCTCTGTCATCTCTATAGCTATATAGGAATTTTTAACGAAATCTTACTCAACATAACAGGAGCTACAAAAGGGTGTCTCAAATTATCGCTATCGTATTCCATTCTCTAATAAATCCGTAATACGTGTAAACATCCTCACCACATTAAAGTAGATAATGTTTGATTATGTGTAAAATTTATATAAACATTCTACCTGAAATCTGAGACACTTTTTTGTGAAATTGGCTCTAGGAACAACATACAATAAATCAACCGTCTTGGGGTAATTATGAAGAAGTTAATTTCAATTGAAAAATGAAATTTCTTGTAAAATTTTGTAGACACGATTAACTTTATAATTTATTACATAATTGTTGGGTAATACTAACATTGCATTAATTTGAAAGAGTAATTTGTAAGCTATTCATAAATACCACTTTTATAAATGTTCAAGCATTATCAAGAAAGTTACAGCATTTTAAAACTGGGGATTTGGAGGTATAAAATCTTTGTATTGTGCTATCGTGAAAGTCTAAATCAAATAAACTTAATACTCGGTGAAAGCAAATGCGACAACAGTGCAAGCATTTTGGACATTTTACATGTATTAATAGCCCCTTCATATGATTTCTAAATCATATCCTACAATGTAAGTTACAAATTATGGGAAACGTGACTTTTGTCGATGTCAGTAGAGATAAATTGCTCAGCCTTCAACATATCACCAGTCCAGACGCAAGTATTGCGGGGCTGGTATAAAAATACGGAAATAGTTAAATTGAAACATGTTATGACGTCATTCAACAATAAATTCATTTTGAAAAAAGGAATGCATATCTCTAATTCAAAGCCCTTGCTCTTTTTCTTGATTTGGCTTTACTTTCATTCCTTTTTGGTTGATGTTCTTCTTGAGCTTTTGTGTGTAAGTTTTGGGATTATCAAATATTTTGGCCTTGAGTATCACTAGGAATCATCAAGTGTCAAAATTTCTAACTGATGCAGTAAAATTGGTATCGATAATGGTAATATAATACTCGATACTTTTTTAAAAAGTTTAGGGACAGAAACTATGTCAGAATTTTACAGTAAAGTAAGATATTCTTGTTTGTTTCAAAACTTTGATTTATCCATTTTATGTTCATTCCATGGAAAAGGACAAGCTATACGATATTTTTCTGTCTTAACTTCCCCTAAAAGACCTTGGAAGTAAAAATGTATTAACAAAACAACCGAAATCCCAGGTGAATTAAAAATGGGGAAGTTTATGAAACCAGAGAAAGTTTTACGCTTGATAATATCAACCAACGGATCAAATGGGAGGCAACTGTCATATTACTGACTTTGTACATCTTATTCCAAAGAAAAGGTTACCAGTCTAGATAAAGGCAACAGAAGTATACCGCAGTTCAAAATTCATATATCGATTGAGAAAAAAACAAATCCGGGTTACCAACTAAAACTATTATGGATTCAATGCATGTTTGCATATGCATGCAATAAGTTGAATAATAAGAATACGGAACTCCGAGGCAAATTCAAAACGGAAAATTCTTGATCAAACGGCAAATTAAAAAAACCCAAACACAATTGCTGAATGTTATATTCCTGACTTGTTACAGGCATTTTTTTTATGTAGAACATGGGTTTAAAAATAGCTTAACCTCTCACTTATTCGACTTATATTGACAACAATGTGTGAACAAAAAGGTGATTGTCAAAAATTGGGGTAGTCAACATTGTGTTATAGTCTTAATTACTACAAAAACAAAGAAATATGTCAACAAAGAAAAATTGAAAAGGCAAAAATAAAGTCAAGAAGAGAAAAGTCAAGACGGAATGCATAGGTACTGAGCCACGTCAACTGGAGATTACCAAAATAAACCACTTTATGCAATGTTTAACACCGACAGTACATATTATCTATACTTCAAGACCATAGTGTATTATTTGTGAAGTTGATACGAAATATTTCATCATTGGCATTCGAAAAAAAAAGTTGCAATGCCATATCAAATACGATCTTGAAGAGTATAATACAAAAAAAAATGTTTAATATGTTATTTTACAACAAGTTGTGCCTTTATAATCTTTATTTATTCAAAGATGGTCTTTTATATTAAAAACATATGGCCAAACAAAACACATTTGGACAAGAAGTTAGGTTTTATCTTTTACTCTATTTTGAAATTGAATAAATCAAAGAGGATATCTGTAATTTTATTGCTATTAACTCCATGGAAGTGGACAATAGGAACCGTTTTGTCGTGTATTAAGATGCACACAAATTATAGGGTTGATATAGAAACAATAAAAAACAAAAATCTTGCAGAACATATTCAAAGGTCAAAATACACCACGTACGACATAGAGCGGATTATTATAGCATTGTATTTGAAATAGTCCGACTAATTCAAATCATAATTCAATCGTATCTGCATGTTTTTGATGATTTGATTGACAATTGCAAAATGGAAGGGAGTCATAATAACGGCGCAATATTTGAAGGTCAAGGATGTAAACCGAAGTACTAGTTACTTAATAGCTGATGATACCCCAGGTACTGAAGACCACCAGCAGCGGTATTGAACGTGTGGTATAAAAAATGAAAATAGCACTTTATACTTGTTTCGCGTCAACTTTAATGGATGGACTTGAAACCAAAGTTCGTTTTTGTAATTTGTAAATTTAGAAACTGGTATGAAAAGTATAACACTTATGTTTGTTTATTTGATGCTAATTCATTTTACGAAAGATAGCAGTCTAGCTGTTGGATATTGATCAAACGTCAAGAAATGTATATTACGAGTAGTCAGCATGTATCAGATAATGCAAATCCATGAGCAATAACCTGGTATTAGTTTTTAGACTGATCAAATGGAGGACAATTACAAAGTGGTGTTGCCTCATACGTGACATATATGAAAGAATTGTTAAATATATTTTGTAAATTACTGGAAAATAAATAACAGTCTTTAGTTTCTACTAACCCGGCAATTAAGGGGACAAGGTTTTGATTCTGATAGCGAGCTGGCAAATTTTATTGAGGCCTGGTTATTTATGCAAACTCTGTCCAGGGCAGAAGTATCTTAATATATAAAGGCTTGTCTAAAATGTGATACGAAATATATGCAACTTCCCAGAATCAATCGGTCATTGCTTAAAATGATTCTCAACTTTCATCTTTTTGGCGCGATAAACATACAACTTCTAAACTAGGGGGCAGCCACAATGATTTTATTCTATTTAAGTATGAAAATAGTATTGTAATAAAGGGTTGGTTCAAGGTTACCTGAAAATAGGGGTGTCGTTGCTTAAAATTGTACAATTGTCGGCTATTGTACACTCTGACGAATCCGCTTGTCATGATTATTGAAAATAACAATGCCGGAATCTAACTCGAGTCTTCAGAAAACTCTCTATAAAATTATCATATATAATATGTGACTTGGGTCATTTAAATAAAATGTCGCATTTGGAAATTGCAAAATTGATTTAAAGCTTCTTATTCAAACAACCTTCGTCGATAGCAAATCAGAATCAACAGTTCTCAAAGAACAACATATAAAAAGATGCAATATTGATAATGTCATTAAAGAATATATTGAAACATATTTAAATATATTTTGTCCGTCTTGTTACCATGTTGTTTTTCGTAGCCAATACGCTGATTTTCAATATTAAAAACTTCTCTATCTATATATATATATTTATTTTGCGATATCATAGATTTTTTTTCAAATTCCATACTATACTTATAAAGGCTTCTAAAATTGGTTTGCAGGTCTAAGATGGAAATTCATATTATTCGTCATTTTTCTCTCTTTCCAATAAACCGAACATCAATACGTAATTCCGTCGCGTGTTAATTGACTTTTGTCTTTATTTCATTGGTAACATTAACGATTATCATATTAAGTTCTGTTCTGTTACTGTTTTGTCTAACCTGTTTTCGAAAGCAGTAATGCATCAGCAAATGTGAAATTGCAAAGATTAAGACGTTTCAACCATTAGATGAGTTAAAAAAAGAAACATTTTATTATGTGTACAGCTATATGTAATTATAAACTTTTTAAAGACATTTCAGTCTACTATGGACTATTAAGTTAGTTTAACCATAGCAACCATAGTAACAGGATAGACAATTTGTTTCCTTTTTTAATGCTATTGTGAAATAACTACTCCCATTGGTGAAGTGAAGATGTTTTACTATTGTGATTTTGGTTTCTTGTACTTCAAGTATAAAATTGTTGTCATTAACAAATATGTTGGTAACAGCATATAGACATGACAAAAAAGTATCCACAATCTTTTTCATTAATGTCTTGAAATGTGCTTTGGTAACGGTTAATGTTACTTTGAGCTATTGGCATCAACCCTGACTAGCTCAATATTCATAACGGTTGATTTAAGTTGTGGTAACATGATGGCAATCAATTCCATGTACCCTGAATGACTTGTTTGTAGAAATGTGACTTTTGATAATAAGGAAGCTGCAATTTTTCTTCTGCTTCGAGTTAATTTTAACAATTTAAAAAAATCCTGATGCATATATTAAGGCATATTGACTCTTAAAATTCAAGAGCCTATCTTAAAATGAGGGTAAATTATATGGCCTTCCAAATACCGTTTCGATGCCTAACATCACTGAAGAAACATTTATTGTCGAAATCCGGATCTGGTGTAATAAAAAATATTGACACCTTGTTTTGTAGCATAACATCTTGACCACAAGTTTATTGTTTTCTGTTTAGTATTAAATTTATATTAAGATCCATTTTGTAACATCTTGTGGACAATTTTATTTGGCAATCGCCAATGGCAGTCATCAGGGTTAAATAACATTAGTTGTTCGACCTGTTAGTCAAATGCGTTTTGTTTAAATATACTTTTTCACCTTTTTGATCTTTCGGAGAATGTTGTTTGTGCTGTATTTAGACTCTTCTACAATGAAATTTGTTTTACATGCAAACGTATAAAAATTGCTGTTTTTATCCAACGCAGTCATATGTTTGAACGTAGTTTTCAATTTAGACTTGTTATATATATATATATATATAACTCGTCTAAACATCAACCCAACAATGTTAGATCTGTAAATGTGCTTTCGCAAATTTTTGGTTCTTCCCTCGCCAGGATTCGAACCCATGCTACTGTGATATCGTGACACCAAATCGCCTGCACTGCAGCCGTCCCGCTAGACCACACGACCACCTGGGCTCTCAAAAAATGAGCTTTCGCTGGCCGTGTGTTACCTTTCCTCGTCAGTTTTAATCTAGCGGCGTACTACAGTACATGATATATAAGGCATGAAGATGTTATTGTTACAGATCAGCTAAATTATCTATAGTAAAGGATCCTACAAATTAATGTAATATACAGTCACAGAAAATAGTTATATTTATATATATAAATCAGATGATACCTATCAGTTAATGATTTACATTTCATTAGATCGAACTATCACTTTTTTTTTGTTCTTTTCATTTCTTTTACCTTTTTTTTCTCTATAAATATAAATTACTCTTCAATCTTGTGACTCTCTGTGGCAAATTTTTAAACAAAATAAAAAAAGTAAAAACATTTATTAGGCTTGGATCAGTCGGAATTATAAATTTAAGTCGATCGACGCGTCAACTTATTAAAAATTACGACTTGTTCAGGGAAAACTGATTCGAATATTGACCATACGAATATGGTAATTTGACAAGAAAACTGAGTAGAAATTACCGGTAGAACCTACTGAACTGGACAAGCTATGTAAATCATAAAATTCACTGAACCGATGAGAAAAATGTATCATTCTCATTGTGCATGTAGAACCAGCACTAAGGAAAAGTACATTTTAATAGTCATGCATAGAAAACAAATAAATTATAATGAATTGGAATTATGCATTTTTCATGTGTTTAGAATATAAATGTTACCTTTATTGTAACACACCCTGTTTGACACAGTTTCATATAATTACTCGCCAAAATCTAATACTAACAATAGATTAATCAAGGAATTATCGTATGTGCACATAGTATTTAAGTTATCCATAGGAATGTAAGGCTCAACATTTTTGCCTGTCGTGTCTGTTAGTTTTGTTTACACATCGTTGTCAATATAATGTAATTTGATGCGACTGTGATACAAATGAGAGGTTGAGCTACTTTAAAACAAAAAATGCCTGTACCAAGTCAGGAATATGACAGTTGTTCTCCATTCGTTTGATATGTTTGAGCATTTGGTTTTGCCATTTGATTAGGGACTTTCCGTTTTGAATTTTCCTCGGAGTTCAGTATATGTTTGATTTTACTTTTCAGTATACTATATACTTCAAGACCATCAGTATTAATTTGTTTGTCATTATCAAGTGGACACGGAATATTTATCAACAAGGTCTTCGAATCTTCGAAAAACATTTTTTTAACGTTCTTTTGCATAACTCTGGATCATCAACTTTCTGCTCAGACTTTCCCTTTTGAATTTTCCTCGGAGTTCATTATATTTGTGATTTTACTTTTTACTACATAAGTAAGCCGCCTACCAAAACAAATAACAACAATAACAATATAATAATATAGTGGGAAAATCATTTTAAATGTGTAACCCCGACACTGTACGCAAGAAAATTACGCACAAATCGGACTTTTATATTTTTGATCTAAATCGTGTTTATTAATTATTAATGTTCTGACTCAATTGTTCTACAAACTTTCATGAAAACACTTACAACTATTTCAATTAAAAATTAAATGGTGAATTAATAATTCGACAATATTCTTTTGAAAATGACCCACATAACCTTATGACGCAGTTAATTCTATCACTAAAATTAGAACTGATAAAACCAGGAAGTTATTAACTATTAATAGCACTTTAGAGAAAATGGAGGTGATCAACCAGGAGACCATGGATTTTCGGATTATCAGGTAAAAACTATTTTATTGAAGACTTAATTTACCTTCTTAAGAAGTTACTTGGTAAAATCAATCAAAACTTATCAAATGTTATCTTTAATGAATGAATCTAAGTATACATCTGCTGAACCATAACAGCGCAGCTGAAATTCTTCTTGGGATGTTGTTCTTAATTTTGTTAACAATACAAGAATCTAGTGAAATATATATACATGGTGTTCACATGTTATCAAGAATGTATACGTACGAATGAAGTTTAATGTTTGTATATATATAATAAAAAATTATAAATCCTTAACTTTGAACACCCAAAACGAAAGTGAAAGTGTCTACGAAAATATTGAATTCTGAAATTTACTATAAGGTTATTGACAATTTTATTAATTTTCTTATTTCTTTCTATTATTTTCTTTTTTGTCCTGCAAAACAAAAGTATATGACAGTTTTCTTTTGTATATAATTGCGTGAAGGTGAACACAAATTGCTAGTTTTAAAAACTGCAGTGTTTACCAGACTAAGTATGTTTAGTCTTACAATAAAATCATCATAGATACCATGATTACATTTTGTATTTACGCCAGACGCGCGTTTCGTCTAAAAAAGACTCATCAGGTTCGCTCGAATCCCAAAAAGTCAAAATGGCAAAATAGATTAAAGTTCAAAGTTAAGGAGCACTGAGGACCAAAATTCCTTTAAGTTTTTCCCAATACAGATAAGGTGATCTATTTCTAGGGTAGAAAAGCCTTAGTATCTCAGAAAATCAAAAGTTTTGTAAACAGTTAATTTATAAATATGACCATATCAATGATAATTCATGTCAGTACAGAAGTGCTGCCTACTGTGCTGGTGATAACTTCGGGGAATTCCACCAGCAGTGACATCAACACAGCTAGTGGTTGTTAATAACCTCATCATAGAAACCAGGATTTAATTATGTATTTATGCCAGACGCGCGTTTAGTGATGCCAGTGATTAATGTCAAAGGATAAATCTTAGAAGATAAAAATGTTCATGTCCTAGAAATAATTTTTATTTATTAGATAATTGTACAGGACATACAGTTTTGTAGAAAAGTGATATCACAGACTCTTATATCAAATCTGTTTATTTTATCCCTTCAAATTTTTGTTTCTTTATATAAACTTTTATAACTAGGAAATTAGATTTTTTGCATAATTTAAATTCCTTAGCTAGCATTAAAAGTGTAGACTTAATCCACTTTTTTCTACATAAGAAAACGCATGTATCAAGTTAGGATTATGACAGTTATTTTCCAATTGTTTGGGGTGTTTGACTTTGGATTATGCCATTTGTAAAGGGACTCTCTGTTTTGAATTTTCATTGAAGTTCGGTATTTTTGTTAGTTAAACTCTTATGAAAATTAGTGCCATCCTTATTTTACTAGCTATGGATTTTTACCTTGGGAAATTTATGACACTCAATTTTCTAGTACAATCATGTTCATGCACTGGATAATTTATGAAATATTAATGTACGGGGACAAATACTATCAGACCAAATTTACTGAACTTTTATAAATACACGTGTGAAACTAAACGATGATGCGAAAATATGATGTACATGTATTGCCAGGACAACTAGCAAAGTTCACTAATTAATAGCCCAACACATTTCTTCAACGGTAATTTAGTTTGAACATATCATATTTTATCCAAAATAATGACAAAACGATCAGAAACATGTTTTGGGGTGATTTATAGTTTGAATTTGGTACACCTTTGTCTTATTAGTTCAGTTATTAGCTTATTGACGTAAATTTCACATATTTATTTCCAGTTTAAAGTTCTCCTTTTAGACATGTTACACGTCTAGTATGTAATTCGGTATTGACCACATCTGTTCTTCAAAGTTGAGATCTGATATTACATGTACAGAAGAATATCACTTACATGTGAGTTAGGGTCGTTTGGAAATGTAGTGAGGTATAAGCGTTTGCTCTATAATAAAAGCTTAATCATGTAGACTTTAAAATGAAGAATATTATAAAAGTGATGTTCTTTTTATTTTGGCTTATCAAGTTCGCTGAGAAATTTTATGTAATCAATTAAAATATCACACTCATTCTTCCGTAACATTTTAAGTTCATTTCGTTTACAGCTGGGTTTGAATATACAAAAGATGGCAACAGGCGGCACAGGTAATGGTATGGCAACTGGCGACACAGAAAGGGACATGGCAACAAGCTGCACAGGTAGTGACATTTTAATGGTGGCAGCAATTGATTTTGGTACCACATATTCCGGATACGCATACTCTCTTAAAGGCGAACATGAAAAGGACAAACTGAACATCCACGCTAATCAGTCATGGAACTCCGGAGGAAAATCACTAATGTCGTTAAAAACTCCGACATGTATTCTTATTAACAAGGAGAACAAAGAGTTTGAATCATTTGGATACGAAGCTGAGAATGCGTACGCAGATATTGTCATTGAAAACGAGGCAGACAATTATTACTTTTTTGACAGATTCAAAATGATGCTTTACACACGTGAGGTAAAATTAATTTCACTAGCACATATCAAATAATAATAATACATTTAAGCATTTACAAAAACAAGTGCGATTGTTAATATTGACTGTGTGTATTTTAATGATGCTTCTTTCTAGAACAACCTATAACATTTATTTTGACATTTTATCTTAGACACTCATCCTGTGATATATATAATGGAGTCTAATATCATTCGCACTGTCACAAATATAAGCAATGCTCAGTGAATTAATCGATCAGTTGGTCCTAGACCCTTAAACTTTTTCAGATATAACTAAGTATTATTTCTGAACTGTGAAGCTAAATACACATATCCCCTCAACTAGTCTTAAGCCATTTGTATGGTGTGTTACCATTTACATTACTGTACAAAAACTGATTCATAATTTTAAGCTATTCAAACCTTCAAACCAAACGATGGTAACTGAAAGTCGTACTTTCATACGTGTAATCTTTTATTTATCGGAACCCGTATCTAAGATATCCAATAAAAAGGAATGTTTTATTTTTTGACCATTTTGGCTGATTACAAAATCATTTTAAAATACCAAAAAATATAATGAAAAATAATGTATTTTGTGTAAGAGTTCTTCCTGCCTCATTGTGGAGTACTTAGTTGTTAAAAGTCTGAGACATATGATGTGCATGAATAAAGAATTGCTTGGTCTACATATATCTAAAAGGTACATGTAATATTGTTTTCGTGGGAAGTTGTTCAAGTTAGTATGCGTCATGTTTAATTTGTAAGTTTCTCTATTTCTCTATTTGTGTTTTAAGGACATCTCCACAAATATGGAAATCGAAGATGTCCGAGGAAACTCTTTACCTGCCATAGATGTGTTTGCAGCAGCCATTGGAGCTTTAACACAACACATGATGGACCACGTGGAGAGGCAAAGAATCAACCTACAACCAAATGAAATAAAATGGGTTTTAACAGTACCTGCCATGTGGACAGATAGAGCAAAGGAGTTCATGAGAGAATGTGCTGAAAAGGTAATTTCAAACGTTAATCTGATTCATACTTTTAAGCTGAAGCCCACATCCGAGTGAGGGATTTTTTCGCTGTATTGAAGACCAATTAGTGGCATTCGGATATTATTTTCTCTGTGGTCCGGTTTTTTTCTCTTTGACATGTTACCGATTTCCTTTCTCAATTTCGTTTATCTTAAACTCATTTCAAATATTAGTAGTAATTGAAAATTGTAAACAAAAAAGCCATTAGCATTAAGTCCCTATTATCGGATTTGACTCGGTACTGAACAGTACCAAGTCTTTCAAATTCATAAAACTATCCTGTGCATATCATGGTTATAATCATATTTCTATTCTTTTACAGGCCGAAATCAGAAAAGACCGCCTTGTCATCGCATTGGAACCAGAGGCTGCATCCATATATTGTCAGCATCTACCTCCTGATAAAATGACAGGGGCAACCGATGGGTTTTCTGTAGCAGATGATGATTCCAAATATTTAGTTATAGATATAGGAGGTAGATAAAGTCAATCGGAAATTTAATCGGAAAATCAAAATCATGAAATGAAATTTTATGACAGCTTTAAAATGTTTCCTGTATGACTGATGAACGGTCATAAATAATTAGTATAATGATAAGAACAAGATGAAGGCTGAGTGTGATCTGAATAACAGGCAATATAAATTATTTTTTTTTACTAGTAGGTTAAAATAGATAAAGAAAACTTTTAATTAAATTGTTTAATATATAAGAAAAAGGTAGATTACCAATGAGAATTAAAAGAAATTATTGAATTACACACAAAATTTTCAAGTATTAATACCAACTGTAAAGGTCTTATATTTTTAAACTAGATATTGTTTATTCAGGGGGAACAGTTGATATAACTGCCCATCACAAGGTTGGTAAAGACGATCTACAAGAACTATGTTCAGCATCAGGCGGGGCATGTGGAGGAACAACTGTCGATAGAGAATTCCTCAATTTATTTGAAAATATCGTTCAAGAGAGGGTAATGGAGACACTGGCTAAGGAGAGTACTGCTAGTTACTTAGATCTGTTAAGAGAGTTTGAAACTGTGAAAAGAACAATCATTACAACAAAACGTCCGAAGATAAATTTTACAATACCTTTTACTGACTTGAATGCTCTCTGCGAGCGTTTCTTAGAAAAACCCTTTGAAACTGCCGTTAAAGATTCAGAGTATAGTGGTCAAATATCTTTGGTTGGTGACAAAATGCGAATGGATAAAGACTTAATGAAGTCGCTGTTCGATACAGCGTGTACAAATATTGTCCAGGAGATACGCAATGTCCTGCAAAGAGTACCAACGACTGCACTGAAAACCTTTCTCCTAGTTGGAGGATTTTCAGAATGTCCAATAATTCAAGATGCTATAAAACAGGCATTCCCAAATGTACAAATTTTGATCCCTAGAGAAGATCCTGGTCTAGCTGTTGTTAAAGGTGCCGTTTTGTTTGGTCATAAGCCAGATTTTATAACATCACGTATTACAAGATGCACATACGGTAGACGTATCCGACCGATATTTGACGAGTCGAGGCATGACCCAAACAAACGTGTTAATGGAGATGGCGGAGATAGGTGTCGCGATGTCTTTGAAAAATTTATGGGAAAAGACCAAAAGGTTCAAGTAGACGAAGTTGTAAGAGTCGAATACCATACCGTGATGAATCCCCAGAGTTCTGTGTCTGTTGCTATTTATTATACATATGAAGATCATGCAGACTATGTGGATGATGAAGGTTGTAAAAAACTTGGTGAATTTTCTGTACCTATTCCGGACCCGACTGAAGAAAGGCGATATGTTGACGTTGAATTTAAGTTCGGAGGAACGTATCTAGAAGTCACAGCTACCGAGAGAAAGACGGGAGAGAGAATACAGTATAATTACAGCTTAGTAAACTAGTAGTTGTTGTGTAAAACGTATTACACCATGAATTCTGCTTATAGATGTAAACAATTGTACAATTTAACAAAAATGCTTTTTTAAAAATAGAAATATTGTAAAAACATAAGTAAATGATTTGCGCAAAACGACCTTCATCCTCTAGACTTCAACGTGTTCAAGTAGTTGTTCTCTGTGACGTCTGCAACCTGAATAAGATTATAAATGAAACTATGTTTTAAAAAATATTATTTAAAGAACTAGATTGTGAAAATGACAATATTTTATATTATTGAAAAATGTTTCTTTTAATCTGTCATGAATGATTGTATTGAAATAGTTCATTTATCAGTCTTCTTTTCAGTAGCCAAATAACTGCATCTGACATGCAAAACTTTGGGCATTTTAATTGCCATTGAATGTATTTGCATATTTTATTGAGAGTTCAACTGCCTTGATTTTATTGTAATCTTCGATTGTGATTCATGTTGTAGTTTTTTGTATATTGGATGTAATTACAGATATAATATTTAAAATTATTATTTTAATGGTCGTTACTAGTGTATCACAAAGACAGAAAGTTGTTTCAAAGGAAATAATACGTTCCCTCATCAACAAACATCCATGTTATTCCCGAGGGTATCACCAACCCAGTAGTCAGTACTTCTGTGCTGACATGATGGTCATATTTATAAATCAACTGTTTACAAAACTTTTGATTTTTTGAAATACTAAGGCTTTTCTACCTCAGGAATAGATAACATTAGCTGTATTTGGCAACACTTTTAAGGAATTTTGGTCCTCAATGCTCTTCAACTTCGTACTTTATTTGACCCTTTTAACTCTTTTGGATTCGAGCGTCACTGATGAATCTTTTGTAGACGAAACGCGCGTCTGGCGTAAATACAAAATTGAATCCTGGTATCTATGATGAGTTTATTTACAACCACTGTGTCGATGACACTGCTGGTGGAGTTTTAATTCCCCGAGGTTATTACCAGTCCAGTAGTCAGCACTTCTGACATGAACTATCATTGATATGGTCATATTTATAAATTAACTGTTTATAAAACTTTTTATTTTTTAAAAATACTAATGCTTTTCTACCTCAGGAATAGATTACCTTAGCTGTATTTGGCAACACTTTTAGGAATTTTGGTCCTCAAAGCTCTTCGACATCGTACTTTATTTGGCCTTTTTAACTTTTTTTAGATTCGAGCGTCACTGCTGAGTCTTTTGTAGACGAAACGCGCGTCTGGCGTAAATACAAAATTTAATCTGGGTATCTATGATGAGTTTATTTATATGAGCTGTCCAGTAGATACATGTTATACGTTTATAGTCAATATCGTCTCAACAATTCTCTATTTTATTCCATATTTTAAATTTTAGTTTTAAATTAAAAAAAAAAAAAAAAACAACATTTATTTCAGATCTCTGATGTTTCAATTTCTACGAATTCGAATTCATTGGGCTGGCACAACTATGAGAATTGTCATTCTATAGTATATATAGAAAGATGACAGAAATATTGACAGTTTTGGTTAAAAACCCATTTCCGTCAATGGTAACGCAAATCTATTTTTAAGCTGCGTTTTAGAGTTGAGACATAAAGTCACCACTAATTTGTTCATTATGATAGTCAAATATTTCAAATCGAAAATTTACAAATCAGTAACAATTTTATGGTGACTAGTCAGCCGTTTCGCTACTCATTTTTTGTTCCAAAGAAAGCAACATGTTTAAAATCCTAATATCTAATTTATTCCCCTTTTCCTGGATAAAATAATGTTAATACAACGTCAAGAGTTCATAAGTTGGTAACCTTTAACTTTGAAATGACGCAGGCTCCGTGCTTTGTTATACCTTGTCGTTTGCCTCCAGGCTCTATAATATTGGCTCCGATGTCTTTTGAGTATTGTTTTGTCTTTTTCTTTCGATCATGGTTCTGTCTGGTTTATTTCGATTATAAAGTCTTGTCTTATAAATGAAAGAGGTATCTGATATGTTTGCTTTAAACATGGGATGTCTAGATTCTGGTAATTAATAGGTTTTAATTATAAATCAACAATAGTGATAAAGTAGGATATACAAGACAGAAAGATGAGCTTTTGTGGTATATTGGTCAACTTTTGAATCTATATCACAGCTTTGAACTTAAAATAATGTGGAATTAAGTAAATACACGAAAATACTATTTCTGAGTCTGATAATAGATCATTGCATGTCTCTCGTAGGTTGAAAAACAAAAGATATCGTCCAACAATTTGTGATGATGCCTGTAAAACTTGTGTTGTGTGTGAAGTCAGTTCACAAACCCTATGATCGATAATGGAGGTTTAAAATTGAAACACACACCAGACTGATTCCCAATCTCAATCCTCTTTTTGACTCCCGTTCTATTATGTCGAACCTCATGACATTATTTCCGATAGAAATAACAGTCACTGAAAAAAAACCACTAGATTATTCCTTAAAAAAAGGCCGTACAGTGACCTTTAGTTGTAAATTTCTGTGTAATTTGGTTTCTTGTGAACACATTTTGAAAATTTCGAATATGCTAAATAACAAAAAATTTGAATTAAAAAGTTTAAAAATAAGGAGGTGTGGTACACATATAAATGCCAATGAGACAACTAACTATCCACCACAGTTCAAATAAAAAAAATGTACCAGACATGATCTGCATCTGAACCAAAGAAACCCACTGAACTACAAGCACTTGACTTGGGACAAGCACATATGAAGAATGTGGCGAGGTTAAACATGTTTGTGAGCGCTCATTATGTCAATACTGTGCTGTTACACCACTGTCTCTGGTTTAGGGGGTCATGAGCGCTCACAAACATGTTTAACCCCGCCACATTCTTCATATGTGCTTGTTCTTAGTCAGGTGACTGTAAAGATAAGCTGTAATTGGCCTAACTCAAAAGATCGAAACAAATGTACAACTATAATCTCTTATCATGGCATGACTATCATGCATATCATATTTGCGTATGCTCATATTTATAGTTTATAAATGTGATTCCCATGTCACGGTGGACGTGTAAGTGGCGAATACAATAAAAATGAAGGAAGGTGAAGGTGCCCAAGAAGAAAGATTGACCAAAAGCAAGGGCCCGACAGTTCATAATTAGAAAACAAAATAACTTAAAAAACACTTTCGGAAATGAAGGGTAACAATGTTTTCCTTCTTTTTTTGCTGTGATGGTTCGTCTTAGTCTTGTTGATTTAAGAAGTAGTCTGGATCAATAGCAGAACCAGTAAAGATACATCATCATACACCATTGGACAACAGAAAAGTTTCTACAGAACAATTGTAAACGTTGCGACCATATAATACATATAATACAGGCATGCCTATAATATGTATCAGGAATAGTTTATTGATAGTATATGGGTCATTTTCAAAAAATGTCGAATTTTGAAATTGAAAAATTTATTAAAAGTTACTTATTCAAACAACCCTCTACATAAGCAAATCAAAACAAACAGTACTTTAAGAACAACATATTAAAAGATGCAATCTTAATGATGTCATACAAGAATATCTTGAAACATTTTTTGATCGGTGTTACAATATTTTGTCTATCCTGTTACCATTTTCAAAAGAAATTTTGGGTTATTAAGAAAAGGTTTAGATAAAATGTTAAGCTTGTTTTACGTTACCAATTAAATGGTTTTCAAGAGAATAAACTTCTATATATATTCATTCTGTAAAATAATAGATTATTTGCCAATTTTCTAGGTTGTGCTGAAAAATGGCTCTAAAAATTGGTTTTCAAAGGTTGTAAAAATTACCACCAGTAATGCAAGTCTAAGATAGAAATTTATATTGTTCGGCCTTTTTTCACCCTTTCAAATAAACCCAACATCAAGTAAATCCCTCATAAGTCAATTTACTTTTCTCTTTATTTCATTGGTAACATGCACGTACGTTTCTGATATATCACTATATAAAAGTCTATCCTGTTACCTTTTTGTCTATTCTGTTACCGATATCAGTATTGCACCTGCAAATGCTTAATTGGGAAGATTAAGACGTTATAACCTGAAGATGACTTCAAACAATGAAATATTTCATTCGTTTTCCACCTACATGTTAAGATAAAAAAATTAACGACGTTTTTGTCTATAATTGTCTATCCTGTTACTGTAACCATAGCAACCATAGTAATAGGATAGACATAACAGGATAGACAAATTTCTTCGTTTTTGATTGCTGTTGTGAAATAACTTCTCCCTTTGGTGAAGTGATTATGGTTTTCTATTGTGAATTTGGTTTCCAACACGTTATTGCACTTTTTACAACCATACTGTTAGTGTAATTAATCAAAATGGTTGGTAACAGCACAGACATGAAAAAAAGTACGCTCTATTTTTTTCACTAAATGTCTTGAAATTTCTTTTCTCTACACTGTCGTTCAAGAAACGAGGCGTTTTAAATGTAAAGATTACTTTGCATTTTTGAAATCAACACTGACTGATTCAATATTCATAGGGAGAATAATTTAACGACTGATTTAAGTAGTGGTAACAGGATAGACATGAACCTCCTGTACGCTGATTTAATTTAGTTTGTAGATAATCTGTTACATACAATGATAAAGAAGCTACGATTTTTCGTTAGAATTATAATTAACGTTCTTAAAAAGTCCCGTTTGCAGATATCAAGGCGATCAGAAAATCGGAAAAAAATCATTTAAAAATGTGTTTTTCTGACAATGTACGCACACAAATACCCCCAAAATCGGACTTAAATGCAGTTTAATCTGATCAAAATAGACGTAAGGTGTGTTTATTAGTAATGTTCTGAATCACAAATCCGACAAGCTTTCATTTAAACCATTACAACAGAAATTTCCATTAGAAATAAAAGTTTTAGCATGGGTGTACTGAAAATTCGACATTTTTTGAAAATGACCCATATATATATATATACAACTCGTCTAAACATCAACCCAACAATGTTAGATCTGTAAATTTTCTTTCGCAAATTTTTGGTTCTTCACCCATGCTACTGTGATATCGTGACACCAAATCGCCTGCACTGCAGCCGTCTCGCTAGACCACACGACCACCTGGGCTCTCAATAAAAAGAGCTTTCGCTGGCCGTGTGCTACCTTTCTTCGTCAGTTTTAATCTAGCGGCGTACTACAGTCCATGATATATAAGACATGAAGATGTTATTGTTACAGATCAGCTAAATTATCTATAGTAAAGGATCCTACAAATTAATGTAATATACAGTCACAGAAAATAATTATATATATATATATATATATATATATATATATATATATATCCCAGTATATATTAATTTTATAAAACCGTGAAATTATAATATTTACTCTTTTCATTTGAAACTTTTTTAAATAGATAAATACATGGATAGACTCCGGCACACACTCTATCCACCAACAAGGTTTTTGTTTATGTCACCCGACTGACGGATCATGACGCGATGGGAAATCAATAGAATTTATAACATAGAGAAAGTTGTTTCTTTCCCCATACCCGCTTGTGATCCTAATTAATCATAACAGATTATCACTTGCCCAAGCTCATGCTTAAAATACTAACAGGTATAGAATGTAATCAATAAGAACAGTTTAATGATTTCCCTTCTACATGCATAATGATATTGCAAAAAATCTTGGAAGTGAAATAATAATTAATTTATGGATGTATAAATGGGAGGTAACTCCATTCGTACAAGCGGCATCAATGTTTACCTGTTTACAACAGGTTGGCCAAATTTTCATGTTATTAAGCATCTGTTGAGTGAGTTTTGATATTACAAGGCTCCTATTGAAAAGATGACTGAATGACTTACATAATTAAAGGTAATAATTGTTCAGATTGGTTTAGGAGAAAATTTGCAAACCCTTTGTTTGGAGCACAGGTACATTGACATGTCATGTCATTGTTGTATACCTGAAGTGATTCTCACCAGGATATTGTGATATTGAGTCCTGTGACTGCTTTTGAAATTGTGAGTACCAGCAGGTTCAGATGAGTCCATAATATTGTAACTCATACATGTATTGCATAGTTATAAAGCTGAAAAATCCTGTTTTATTAGTTCAATGACTAGGTGGTCTCATGTTTGCCTTAAGTGCAGAAGGCATACCTGTCAACTGACCCGTATTCTGCAGCTGTGACCCAAGATTTTCACAATTCTGAGGGATCACCCGGGACACCCACCGGGTCATTGAATAACCCGGGAATTCCAAAAATGACCCATTTTCACCTGGATTTCTTAGCCTTCAGAATGATTTCATAAGTGATTTTCCTTTGAAATACCGGAAAATTCCTAATTCTTCCATGAACAGGAAGTTCAGCTAGCTGTGTAAACTGTCAAATTAAGTGACCTGTGAAGTGCATGGCTTCACTTGAAAACTTTGAGAAGGTTGTTGGTGTTAACTCATGCCATCGTCAAACCATAACTTTAGTTTACCTCAACCAAATGTTATGAAACTTAAACACAGTACTTATTTCCCAAAACATGACAAAACACATGCCAAGTTTGAATTTGGTGGTGTTACTTTAATAGTTCTATAGTTACATGTATGTCCCTTTACAAATGGAAAAATTACTGAAATTTTCAATTCTGTTCTCCAACTTAAGTTTACCTCAGTCAACCAAATGTCATGAAACTTTAACATAATGATTATCACCCACAAAATGACCCATGTCACCACGAAATACAGGTCAAGTTAGAATTTTGGTAGCCTCACTTTTTCTGTTCTTGAGTTACACTACAGCTCAGGTGATTTTGCTTTGTCCACCCTTCCACAGTGGGAGTGGGCACTGGGTGGGCAAAATTTCTAGCTTGTCCACTCTGCCCACCCATAGGAGTGGGCATGCAATTTCTTTTGTTTCAACAGACTTGCAAATGCAAGTACAGTCAATTAAAAAAAGCAGATAAGCCTTTGTAATAACTATTTTTACAAAAAAAAGAGATTATAGCTAGGGTGGGCTGGTGGAAAAAGCAAAATCCACCAGGGCTGCTGTGTATGTCCTTTTACAAATGAAAAAATAACAAAATTGTACGTTTCAGTTCTCTCAACTTAAGTTTGCCTCTACCAAAAGTTACATAACTTATTCACAATACTACATGTAATTACCTAAAATTCAGATCAAGTACAAATTTGGGTAATATCACTTTTACCATGTTTACTATTCTTCAGTTACATATACCTTATGCAAATGAATATCAATGCATCCCTTAACCTGTATTTCAGGTTAAAAAAAATCTCTGTGCGAAGTCCATGAAGTCTGTTACTGTTTTATGGTTGATTTGATATAAGATCTGTATTAAACCAGCAAAAAATCCTCATTCATTTCGTATTTGAATGTTCCGAAATCAATCAAACTCGTGTACATGTATTTGTATATGATCACTTGTCTAACATGTCTAAGGTCTATTTTTATACGGCACAGCTCACTTTATATGATATCTAAGCAGGGCATCATCTTTGTCCCATTGACACATTCCCTATTTTTCTTTTTTCATTTAATTTTGTTCCTGGAATATGTAACTATGCCTGTGTAGATACTGAAGGCTTTATTCTCTCTAACACCTTTTCAGGGAGGGAGTATTTAACTGTGAATTCCTCTGCACACACTATGAAAACAATTTAATAATGCAAATATGTTTTTTATTTTAGCAGATAATTTCCAGTAGATGCAAGATTTCCAACCAAAATGGGTAAAACTTCATATGTACAGATGAAGTCAAAGACGGATGAAAGTAGCAATGATCAAACCTTGACAGAGACATCTAGTGATCATGAAGAATCTACACGAAAAAAGCCAGAATATTTAACAGGTGGGTATATCATATAAAAAAGAAGATGTGGTATGATTGCCAATGAGACAACTGTCCACATCATGCTTATATTGCATTTGTTCTAGTGTTTGATTTAAAGTCCTTTGAAAATACAATTATTAATTATATACAGATCAGAGGCAGATTAAGGGGGGCAAAAAAAAATGGTTGATTACATGTATATACATTTTTTGTATAGGGAATCACTGAAGCGTGACTGGAGCTGGCTCCCTCTTAGGCAGCCAGTGGGCCCCCACTTATGAAAATTTCTAGATCCGCCACTGCAGATATTATTTATTATATATATGTGATATTATACATCATTATTACTAAGACATGATAGAACTAAATCCAATTAAATTGCAAATACTTTTAAAATGTAATCTTTTGGGCAATGGAGTGACTGCTAATTCTATTATTTTTTTTTAAAGTTATCGCATACATGACATATATATATTCAAAATTAGGTAAGGCCTAAAAAAAAATGTTGTGTTTCCGGTCACCCGACCGACCGTCCTTCAGACCCCCGACTCAAAAGTTTTTAAAGCTGATGTGGGAAAAAAATAATTTGTATACCTACCGACCGTTTTTTCTGAAAGAAAATAAAAAATTCTAAGTCCCTCGATCTTTTTATCGCCCCAAAAGAAAACAACGCTAATTATATATATGCGGGAGCATGCGCAGTAGTTATTTTGTTTGTCAGTGTTTGAACATGGCAACACAATGCGTGCTATTCAATGTTCAATGCGGAAAGTGTGACCATTTCGCGGAGAAAAAAATATTTCAAAATTTTACAGAAAGTAACACCTTTTTTGACATTAGCAATGAAATTCATCCAATGTCTAACATCGATGAAAAAAAATACACAACACAAATTTTGTGCTTGGCCACCGGCAAAAATGACTGGGGATTGAAGACAATAACACAACTGTTGGAACAATGCAATCTTTTGGAATTAAATTTATCAAATTTTCATGCCAGACCCTTCTTCAAAATGAACATTATATTAATCCATCTGAAACTGGTCACCCAATCAACGCTTTAGACATTCTGATGAAAAGCCACAGATGCTTTGCCAAAAGAAAGTGTCCTGCCAGGTACAGTGTATATAATATTTGTCTATCTGTAGGTTTGGGATGATGTTTGGTTCATGTTTCTATAAATGAATCTGCCACACATCTTCTCAATTTCTTTCTCTGACAATCCCAAACTTTTGGTCCTGAAATAGGGGAATTGGGTTTGAAAAGTTAATTTCCTAGGGTAAGTGCTGCCCAATTTTTTTTTAGGTTTGGACTTTTTTTTTCAGGGGTATTTTAAAAGGGGGTAAACTAAAAGTTATTTCAGGGGGATTTTAAAAGGGGTAAACTAAAAGTTTTTAAAGTGGGTAATCAATCTCTTTCTATTAAATCCCAAACTAGTGTCCATATGCCTTTAAACAAAACCGAGACAGCAATGAAGCACATAAAAAAAAAAAAAAAAAAAAAAAAAATCCCTACCTACTGTCCCTTCAAAATTTCAAGGGGGTGATCGGAAACACAACATTATTTTTTTTAGGCCTAAATAATTACATATTTGAGTCAAACGCAACAATGATATTAATTTTGACAATAGCCATGCTGGTTACAGTGTTCAGATAGTTATTAATGTACAAACAATGTCAATTCATGCAAGAGAATAGGCCAGTACAAATCAACTACATTTAGCAGTTAGTAGTTACAGATTGTTTTCCTAGATTATTCAATTTTTTTATATGATGAACAAACACTACTGTAATTGTACAAACTTGAAACTAGATTGTTTTTTTCACTGATAAAATTTAATGTACATCTTTCTTAAATCATGCTTATTGTGGCAGATTTTTCACACAAAAGTTTCACGAGTTAACATTATGCCCCTTGGAAATATTGATTATATGGAAAAATGCATTGTTAGAGCTCTCAGTACAATTTTTTATAGGTCTATATTATACCCAATCATAAATATTCAAGATAAACAATCACAGAAGTCTGCTTTACTATGGTGCTAGGACACAGTTATCATTCTTTGATTTTCATTGACTACACATATGGTGTGGACAATGTATAACTTGAAATATTTTGCATACACTTTCTATATTTTTTTTATTTATACTTTGTGTATAGAATTATTAGTAAGTAGAGGGATTAAATTACTTGTTGAAAAAAATTTGGGTGATTAGTTTTAAGATAAAGTACTGTTAGTGATTTTGTACAGTAGAAAAAAAACCCTTAACAGTGAATTATTAATTTATATAGATTATAAGAAGATGTTGTATGAGTGCCAATGAGAGAACTCTCCATCTAAGTCACTATTTGTAAAAGTCAGGGATGGGCACGATTACTGACAAATGTAATCGATTAATAATCATTATAGGTCAAAGTATGGTCTTCAACACTGAGCCTTGGTTCACACCGAAAACAGCAAGCTATAACAAATGCATAAAGGGCATCAAAAATGAATAGTGTAAAACCATTGAACAGGAAAACCAACCGTCTAATTCGATGATATATTTAAAAAACAAGGAAGGAGAAACACTTAGGAATCACATCAACAAACGACAACCACTGAACATCACATTTTGAGTAAGAGCTGCTAATATAAAAAAGAAGATGTGGTATGATTGCCAATGAGACAACTATCCACAAAAGACCAAAAACATTAACAACTATAGGTCACCGTACGGCCTTCAACAATCAGCAAAGCCCATACCGCATCGTCAGCTATAAAAGGCCCTGATAAGACAATGTAAAACAATTCAAATGCTAGACTTTTCCATAAATTTATCCTCAAATGTAGTACACTACACTGTCAAAATCGTTTTGAGATAAAACAAGTATTATTTTTTTTCATTTGAGTTTATTTTCTAAAAGAAAACCATTACAAAATAACTGTCCTTAGGCCATATACATGTATTGTACTAAATATAATCATGTGATAATAAACTTCAGACATGTACTTTATTATTTCAGCTTCAGAATTTGACACTAAAGTGTGTGATTATTGTGGTCTAGTTTTCTATGGACGTTTTGCCTATGTCAGCAAAAGCAGTCATATGAGGAAGATCCATGCAGGTATTTATACATAGTACAAATGTAGTATCCTATTAAACCTTACAATGCTTTAGGACTGCTGAATGAAAATTTGTCAGACTAGATTTATACCAAACTAGAATCTACAATGTATTTCATCATTACATAATTACATACAAATAATAAATAACCGAACAAAATAAAACACATAATAATAACATCATAAACAATATTAATATATATGGAGACATGAAATTAACAAGAATTTAAACGACATGGCTCATCGATTTCTAAAAGTCGAGTTGACTTGAAATTTATTTATGATAAACCTAGTAGGCTGTTTTAAATTTGTAATAAATATTCACTCAAAATATAATTTAAAGCAATTAAATTAAATTGTTGTTGTCAAATGATAGGGTTTTATATATAAAATCAAACAGATGATCCATGTCTTTGGAAAAAACAAACAAGGAAGATGTTGTATGATTACCAATTGCAATGAGACCACAATCCACCAGAGTCTAAATGAAGTAGATTGGAGCAATTTGTGTTCTTTATTTTCTCAGTATGATGTTTATCATCAAAAGGATTTTATAATGAATTGACGATCATATAAAGTTGACTTTTTTCTTATCATATATATTTTCCTTTCTTTAATCTTAATTTTCTTATTTATTGTGTACAATACAAAAGATATGTGAATGTATGCAGTTATTTCTTTGATTTTAAGGAATATAATATTTTCAACAGTAGACAACTTTTATTTTTTTTACAACAAATTTATTTTTCCTCCAGATAACCTGGGGTATAAAAAAGTGCACCAAAAACAATATTTTAAAATATTTCATACCAAACATATATAATTTTTCCAGCCTTTCTCCTCAGTAGATATACATTTGATTATAATATTTATTTTTATAGATGTCCATAAGTTGAGGTATAAAGATAGAAGAACCAATACCCCAGACTTTATACCTGATTCTGTGTTTGTGTGCCATCTCTGTGGTACAAAATGTAGGTACAGAAATAGTCTGAAAATACATCTGATGAAAAAACATAATGGTGCTGAACTACCAGAGAACCTCATAACAGAAAAGGTTACGCCTGTAGTGAAGAAACCAGCTGTTATGTTTTTTTGCCCTTATTGTGATAGAAAATACCAGTCAAGAGACAGTGTACTAAGACACTGTCGGGAACATCATAAAGATAATGAAGAGCCTAAGGAGTTCCAGACAGAAATAGGGATACAGTATAGTCAGCGAACAATTTTACCATCAACTCCAAATTCTCAGATTTCTGAACCTAGTCCAGGCACTGACAAGAAATCTGATTCTGTGGAGTCACTTTTGGCAGTTAAAACAGAAACACGGAAAGAAAAAAGGAGGAATAGAGAAAGACTAAAGAAACTAAAAGAATATAGCGAGTTAATGATGAAGTCCAAGGAACCAGATGAATTGGTAGTAGTCATTAAAAAAGAACCGTGTGAACCAGAATCAACATCGGTAAAGAAAACAGAACATTGTCTAACAACAGGGGGCAGCACTACAGGAAAAGGAAGTAAGGATCAGTCCAGGAGAACAATCAGTAAAAGAAAGTCAAAACCTGTAAAAAGGAAAGTAGCACAACCTGATGAAGAAGGTCAGAAAAAGAGGAGAACAAAAGATATTTCAAGTGAAAAGGATCATTTTGATCCGATAACAAATGAAGAAATGGATAAAAGAATAGAAAATGAGATTGCACTTTTTTTTCAAACAAGTAATGATGCCACCAAAAACAAAAAAATAAATAAAAGAAAGATGAAGAAATGCAGAGGTCATTCTGAATCAAACGTAATGGTAAGTGATCCGGTAAAAGAAGAGCTGTTGTCTGATGCAGTGAATATAAATACAACTGACCAGGAAATGTACATTCATCCTATACCTCTTCTTCCAGAAAACTTACATTGTAAAAGATCTAAACGAAAGTCAAGTGGCAGCCTCTCAGGTAAAAATGATGGAGGACAAATTCCAAGCCAATCTGAAACTTCACAGAATGAGAATGAAATAGATCAATCATTGCATAGTCTGTCAAATAAAACTTTAGAAGGTAACGATAAACCTCAGAGGTTCAATGATGAAGAAAAAGACACAAGTCAGGAAGCATCTGAAATTACTAATATAGAAGACAAATCTCCTGAGAGAACAGAACAAATTGATTTGGATGAAAGTTCAGATTTTGAAGGAGAACCATTAAAAACTGACATCAAAGATGCTTTACATCAAAGACTTATCATTGCAAGGGATCAGTTGAGCTACACACCAGTGATAAAATCTGAAACACGTCAGAAAGAAAGTGAAATAACTAACAAGGGAGAAGAGTCTTTATCTAATAAGGGAGACAAGTCTTTAGAGACAAGGGAGATAATTGATATTGATGTTAGCTCAGATTTGGAGGAACAAACATTAAAAACTGGCATCAATGATGAAAGTCATGATGAAGATAATGATAAGTCTGTAATGTTGGCCATACATGAAGTACTACATGGTGATACAGTGGGTAGAAAAAGTATATTTGACCATTTGTCAGATAAAGAGGCACTACTGCATGGTGATACAGTGGGTAGAAAAAATATATTTGACCATTTGTCAGATAAAGAGGCACTAACACTGAATACCTCAGACCTGGAGAAGACTGAAACTAAAGATCCAAATAATGAGGAAAATCTGTAAACAAATGTATTTTTAATTTTATGATTATATGTATGACTTGGCATTTCTTGAACCATTATTCAATATCTTGTACTAAAATCTTTGTAAGATATTTGTAATTTTTAATGTTGACTTTTTTTTTAATGTATTTACCATGTTTACTTCTTACATCATGAGGAAAAAAGTTCAATCAAGTTTACATCATTGAAGGAACCCTTCATTTTACATGTACATATATATAATATATTGCATGATTCAAGACTTCAAGCTGCTTATATGCCCAGTAGTAACTTTAATATCTCAAAGGCAGATTTATTGTGCAAGAAAATAGTGCATTGATTAATGATATGAACATTTTTTAAAAGTAATTGATTAATTATACATTCAGAAATAAGAATTTCTCATAACTGCATATTTCATTTATATTTATCCAAACAACTAATATAATGACATTGAAAAACAAAATCTTTTTCATTAATAATCAACCTTTAATTGAAAGTGTCAAATTTTTTTTACTGATTTTTGTTAAATTGATGATTGAACTCTGCTATCCTGATGTAAAAGCCACACTAGTATTGGTATTAATCAAAAGATTCATAATTATAAATATATTCATTGTCATTGTAAGGACTGCATTGTGCTTAGTCATCTTTTTATTCTGAAATTCTGAATATTTGTATACAAACAATAAGAATTATGTAAATATGTATTGCTAATTAATACAGTTGACTTAATATATGCCATTGTGTTACTGTCTAATTTATGTCTACTCTGAATTACATCTTATAAAAAACCTGAATCTATTTAATGAAATGTAGACTGTATCACCTAAACAAGCATAGTTAAAGAACATTTGCATTTAATTAGTCCAGTATTATTTCCACAGACCACATTTTTACCAAAAATTGTAGAAAGTAACAATTTGTAGCACATTATCATTTCAAAATGGACCGAATAATTATATAAATGTGATAATGATATTTTTCATGTACATACACATGTACATTTTTTGTAATTTTCATAGAAATTCTAATTAGAAGGTTAATATGGTTAACAAATATAGCTGCAAAAATAATTATCTACATTTAAAATATGACTCAATATAAACCCCAAAGCAAATTTGGATGCTATTGAAACTTTAAAAAATATCATAGAACATACATGTAGATAACAAACACCAACTTCAACTTGAAATCAGCTCTAAAATTATTGGATTGATATTTAATCTTTAGTATAAATGTTTATTCATATACTTGGTATTTGCTATAGAAACTTGATTTGGTAAAAGCCCATATGTAGGTCTTTTTGTGTGATTGTTATGCTTTTATTGTGGTGCAGGGCTGTGTTCATTTAAGCTCAGCATGTCCCGTATAAGTTTAATTCTTGTATTTTTTTTTTATATTTAAATCAAATGCTTTTTTGTTATCTTTATAAATTCTTCAAAAAAATATCAGCGTTATAAAAATAGGAAGATGTGGTATGATTGCAAATAAGACAACTCTCCATAAGACACCAATGACACAGACATTTAACAACCATAGGCTACTGTATGGCATTCAACAATGAAAAACACTATACTGTATAGACAGCTATAAAAGGCCTCAAAATGACAAATGTATAACAATTTTAGCAAGAAAAATAATGGCCTAATTTACGTAAAAAAATATTCTGTATGCACAAATAAAGGGCCAATATAATACTTCCATGAATCAACATAGTTGTCATAACTCTACATGAAGTGCTAAGTTACTGTAGTTCTATATTCGTGTGTATTTATAATATATGTTGATAGTAGATAAGAATAGTGTCAATAACTCATTTTTCATATTATTTGTACTTAATAATTGTAGTTTTTATCTTGTTTACTCATAATGAACATGTAACATACCTCCAAATTATTTTTGCACAGTAGAGCAGGGAATTCTGGCAAATATTAAGATGTTTTATAAAACTTGCAAACTGTCGTGTTGCTGGATTCAGCCATTTTTTCTATTCTAAATATACCAAAAGAGGGTTTCTTTATTAATGTATATGAATCTTTTCGTTTGAAAGGAAGACAAAATAAGGACAAGTAAATTCAATTCACACAGGGTATTTCAGATTTAAAAAAAATTAAATTGATATTTAACACACAAAATTTTACATCTTAAATTTAACTTTTTTGAAAAACAGCTGCATTTGTTTATTTAAAATTGTGAGATAAAAAAGATTTTTTATAGACTGAATGATATAATAGCCAGATATTAGCATATTGAAATTGAAATTAAATTAAACACCAACAACAATGTCTAGAATGTTATCATCTGATAGTATATATGTTATCATAAAATAAATATAACAACATCATGAATTTTATTGGGTATTGGGCGTCTGCCAACAGTTACTATGCAATAACTTATGTACCATTCTACCAATGTTTTTCAAATTGTAATACATGTATTTTGTTACTGATCGTTACTGATGACTAAATAGAGGTCAAGTTCAAAATTGAAATATTTTACTTTTGCAGTTCAGGAGTTGCTGTTCTTGAAGTTTGAAAAATGGCACTTTATGTTGTTTCTTTGCAATCCTTGCAATAACTTATGATTTGTGTGTTCTACTGAGCTTTTCAAATTTATATCTTATGTTTTACTGATGACAAAATGGAGGTTAAATTTTATAATTTCAATTTTCATTTTGCCATTTTGTTAGGAGTTTTGGTCCTTCATATATTAGGAAATCGTTATGTATTTTGTTATTGTTCAAAAACTTGTGTATTGTTCAACCAATGCTTTTCAAATATTAATACTTTTGACAAAATTGAGGTCAAATTAAAAATTGATGACTTTTCACTTTTGCTGCTTAGAAATAATGGTCCTTGGTAGATTAGAAAATTGCAATCCAACAATCAATCGAAAGCACCATTATTTGTACTTTAGAATACTTTTTTTCCATCATACAAACTGCCCTTTAAATTTAACAATATCTTCAAAATACATTAACCTGGTTTTTAATTTTTTAATAGGGCGAATAAATGTGTAATGTAAAATAGCAATTTGACCGACCTTTCTGGTCAATTGCAATACTGTAAACAAATTCGTTCATTGCATTTCATTTATATGAGGGGAATATATAGTTTGACATATTCTCACAATTTTTATTATGCCCCACCTACGATAGTAGAGGGGCATTATGTTTTCTGGTCTGTGCCTCCGTTCATCTGTTCGTCTGTGCGTCCGTGCGTCTGTGCGTCCGTGCGTCTGTGCGTCCGTCTGTGCGTCCGTCCATCTGTGCGTCCGTTCGCTACAGGTTAAAGTTTTTGGTCAAGGTAGTTTTTGAAGAAGTTGAAGTCTTATGAACTTGAAACTTAGTACACATGTTCCCTATGATATAATCTTTCTAATTTTAATTCCAAATTAAAGTTTTGACCCCAATTTCACGGTCCACTGAACATAGAAAATGATAGTGCGAGTGGGGCATCCTTGGACTTGGGACACATTCTTGTTCACATTATTTCTCATGGTAAAGTGGCTAATATGTATTGTTTTACAGTTATTTGAAATTACAAATCTGGACTAAATCTCTAAAGTAGTTTAAAAACTCTAACCTCAACTAATTTGGAGGTATGGATTGGAAAATAAACAAAAATTCAAGTTTTAGATATTGTATTTTCAAAGGAAAAGTGGTTCTTAAACTATAAGTCATTGGTTAAGTTTGTTGGAGTTATTGTTTGTTGTAAATACATCTGTCTATATGTAACAAAAGTATCATCAATTGTAAAAAAGATTGTTGTAGCATAGTAAGGTCAATTTTATTCTGTGTAATAATGTATATTATCAGCAAGTATACTTGTTGTAACCCTGTGTTATCATTATCATAAATAAAAACTTGACATACCATAATAGGTTTCTTTTACATGAATTGTAACAATGGTGCATAGTTTAGTCTTGTAAAAGAGGGGCGAAAGATAACAGAGGGACAGTCAAACCCATAAATTTAAAACAAACTGACAACGCCATGGCTAAAAATGAAAAAGACAAACAAACAACAGCACACATGACACAACAGAAAACTAAAGAACAAACAAAACGAACCCCACCAAAAAATTAGGGGTGATCTCAGGTGCTCCGGAAGGGTAAGCAGATCCTGCTCCACATTTGGCATCTGTCGTGTTGCTTATGTGATAACAAATCCAGTAAATAGTCTAATTCGGTACGTTACATTCATGAAAGGGAAGGGGATTGTAGTTACGACATAAGGGACATATCCGATATCATTTGTGAAACGGTTATTCCATAAGTAGGTTTCAGCCTAGGCGTAATGGTCCGGATCTAGCGGTTTACAGATTAGATAATTATTTGGAAAAATAGAATGAAGTAAATGAATCAGAGAAATAAAAATGAGAGAATGATAGGGTGCTTAAATACAAAGAATAAAAAAGGTTCTAATGATTAAATAATACAGAAATAAATATGCCCATCCAAACCCTGAGTTATGGACTTAAGGTATCATGATTGTTTTCAAGGAACAATTATGTATGTCTATCTGAACAAAACATTTATCAAATATACATCCTGCAAAAGCAAGTTTAGAATTTTTATACGACCGCAAAATTTGAAAAAATTTTCGTTGTATATTAAATTGCTATCACGTTGGCGTCGTCGTCGTTGTCGTCCGAATACTTTTAGTTTTCGCACTCTAACTTTAGTAAAAGTGAATGGAAATCTATGAAATTTTAACACAAGGTTTATGACCACAAAAAGAAGGTTGGTATTGATTTTGGGAGTTTTGGTCCCAACATTTTAGGAATTAGGGGCCAAAAAGGGCCCAAATAAGCATTTTCTTGGTTTTCGCACTATAACTTTAGTTTAAGTTAATAGAAATCTATGAAATTTTGACACAAGGTTTATGACCACAAAAGAACGGTTGGGATTGATTTTGGGAGTTTAGGTTTCAACAGTTTAGGAATTAGGGGCCAAAAAAGGGCCCAAATAAGCATTATTCTTGGTTTTCGCACAATAACTTTAGTTTAAGTAAATAGAAATCAATGAAATTTAAACACAATGTTAATGACTACAAAAGGAAGGTTGGTATTGATTTTGGGAGTTTAGGTCCCAACAGTTTAGGAATTAGGGGCCAAAAAGGGACCCAAATAAGCATTTTTCTTGGTTTTCGCACCATAACGTTAGTATAAGTACATAGAAATCTATGAAATTTAAACACAAGGTTTATGACCATAAAAGGAAGGTTGGTATTGATTTTGGGAGTTTTGGTCCCAACAGAATAAGGGGCCCAAAGGGTCCAAAATTAAACTTTGTTTGATTTCATCAAAATTGAATAATTGGGGTTCTTTGATATGCCGAATCTAACTGTCATGACTGTGTATGTAGATTCTTAACTTTTGGTCCCATTTTCAAATTGGTCTACATTAAGGTCCAAAGGGTCCAAAATTAAACTTAGTTTGATTTTGACAAAAAATGAATCAGTTAGGTTCTTTGATATGCTGAATCTAAAAATGTACTTAGATTCTTGATTATTGGCCCAGTTTTCAAGTTGGTCCAAATCGGGGTCCAAAATTAAACTTTGTTTGATTTCATCAAAAATTGAATAAATGGGGTTCTTTGATATACCAAATCTAACTGTGTATGTAGATTCTTCATTTTTGGTCCTGTTTTCAAATTGGTCTACACTAAAGTCCAAAGGGTCCAAAATTAAACTTAGTCTGATTTTAACAAAAATTGAAATCTTGGGGTTCTTTGATATGCTGAATCCAAAAATGTACTTAGATTTTTTATTATGGGCCCAGTTTATAAGTTGGTCCAAATCAGGATCTAAAACTATTATATTAAGTATTGTGCAATAGCAAGTCTTTTCAATTGCACAGTATTGCGCAATGGCAAGAAATATCTAATTGCACAATATTGTGAAATAGCAAATTTTTTTAAAATTAGAGTTATCTTTCTTTGTCCAGAATAGTAAGCAAGAAATATCTAATTGCAAAATATTGTGCAATAGCAAGATTTTTTTTTAATTGGAGTTATCTTTCTTTGTCCAGAATCAACTTAAATCTTTGTTATATACAATATACAATGTATATTCACTTTTTACTACCAACTGATAAATTAAAATAATCTTTACCATTCAGTGATAACAAGCTGTTTTTTACATCTTAATATTTTATGATGTATTTAAATGAGTAGTTATTGTTGCAAACTCCATTGAGATTAGTTTTGGAATAAGGGAAAGGGGGATGTGATTAAAAAAATTGGGTTCAATTTTTCTCATTTGAAATTTCATAAATATTAAAGAAAATTTCTTCAAACATTTTTTTGAGAGGATTAATATTCAACAGCATAGTGAATTGCTCTAAGAGAAAACAAAAATTTTAAGTTCATTAGAACACATTCATTCTGTGTCAGAAACCTATGCTGTGTCAACTATTTAATCACAATCCAAATTTAGAGCTGAATCCAGCTTGAATGTTGTGTCCATACTTACCCCAACCGTTCAGGGTTCAACCTCTGAGGTCGTATAAAGCTACGCCCTGCGGAGCATCTGGTTCAGGTTAAATTAGTTTTGCATTTACTGATAGACACGAACCATTTTGTATTTGAATATTTCTTGCATATTAATGCATGGAACTAACAGATTTCATTTTACCATCAAGAATTAAACTTTAAGGGAGCTACCATTTGATTTTTATGGGGGGGCTAGGATGAAATTTGAAAAAAAAGGCAGGACAGGATTTTTGAGTAAAAAAAAAGGCAGGATGAGCAACTTGGCAAAAAAAAAAAGGCAGGATGACATATTATGTATAAAAAGTCAGGATAAACTAATAAAAAAAAAGGCAGGACCGAATAGAGTGAAAAATAAAAAGACAGGACCGAGATCACAACTAAAAAAAAAAGGCAGGACAAAATTTTTCATCCTAGCCCCCCCCCCCATAAAAATCAAATGGTAGCTCCCTAATTTCATTGAACTGAAGAAAAAACATAGAAAAAAACATGTTTGCAGCAGGATGATAAGCCATTGTAAGGGATTTACTCTTGTAATGCTGTTGATTTATTTTAAGCTCACCTGCCTCAAAGGGCTAAGTGAGTTTATTTTTTCATCACTTGTCGTTCGACATCCGTGGTCATTGACTTGTGCAACAATCTTCTCTAAAACAAGAGTCAAAATATGACTTTAACCAAACTTTGCCACATTCATTATTGCTGTATTTAGTTGAAAAAATGTGTCCTATGACCCCGCCTGCAAACCAAGATGGCCGATATGGCTAAAGATAGAACATTTACAAATTGTTCACATACGACAAAACTGTCAGACAACTTCTTAATATGAGTTATTGCCCTTAAAGGACAAGTTAGATTCAGAGAAACTTTTAATTGCAAAACGGATAAGCAATAAAAGTTTTACAAAATGGTCGAAATAGTCAGTTGACACCTTATCAGAGTTATTGCCCATTGATGACGATGTTTCGCAATTTCTTGTGTTTATTTTGCCTAATATCTTATGAATTTTAACCGATAGAAGTTTAAATAAGCAAAAAAGGATCAGTAAGTCAAAATCTACACTTCAGACAATATGGAGGAGATCGGTTGACGACTCCTTATTGGAATTATTGCCCTTATATGACTATTTGCATTTTGTCTTTACATGATCAAACTTATAATAGATAATAAGCCACTTTTAATCACTAAAATTATCAACAAGGTAAGATCTTCTAAAAAGTCATTTGATGCTGATAGTAAGTAGACTTTTTATTAACTCTTTATAGGAGTGATTGCCCTTAAATGAGGATAATTTTACTCTTTGACCTCATTTTCATAGTTCAGCGACAGTTAGAAAAAACTAGAGGCTCTAAAGAGCCTGTGTCGCTCACCTTGGTCTATGTGAATATTAAACAAAGGACACAGATAGATTCATGACAAAATTGTGTTTTGGTGATGGTGATGTGTTTGTAGATCTTACTTTTCTAAACATTCTTGCTGCTTACAATTATCTCTATCTATAATGAACTTGGCCAAGTAGTTTCAGTGGAAAATGTTAGTGAAAATTTATAAATTTTATGAAAATTGTAAAAAATTGACTATAAAGGGCAATAACTCTTAAGGGGTCAACTGACTATTTTGATCATGTTGACTGATTTGTAGGTCTTACTTTGCTGTACATTATTTCTGTTTACAGTTTATCTCTATCTATAATAATATTTAAGATAACAACCAAAAGCTGCCAAATTTTCTTAAAATTACCAATTCAGGAGCAGCAACCCAACAACAGATTGCCTGATTAATTTGAAAATTTCAGGGCAGATAGATCTTAACCTTATAAACAATTTTATCCTGTAAGATTTGCTCTAAATGCTTTTGTTTCAGAAATATGAGCCAAAAACTGCATTTTACCCTATGTACTATTTTAGCCATGTCGGCCATCTTGGTTTGTGGGCGGGGTCATCGGACACATTTTTTAAACAAGATACCCTAATGATGATTGTGGACAAGTTTGGTTAAATTTGTCTTTATAGTTTCAGAGGAGAAGATTTTTGTAAAAGATTACAAAAGTTTACGAAAGATTGTTAAAAATTGACTATAAAGGGCAATAACTCCTTAAGGGGTCAACTGACCATTTTGGTAATGTTGACTTTTTTGTAGATCTTACTTTGCTGAACATTATTGCTGTTTACAGTTTATCTCTATCTATTATAATATTCAAGATAATAACCAAAATCGGCAAAATTTCCTTAAAATTAACAATTCAGGGGCAGCAACCCAACACTGAAAGGGTTGTCCAATTTATCAGGGCAGGTAGATCTTGACCTGATTAACAATTTTACCCCTGTCAGATTTGCTCTAAATGCTTCGGTTTCAGAGATATAATCTAATATCTACATTTTACCCCTATTTTCTATTTTTAGCCATGGCGGCCATCTTGGTTGGTTGGCCGGGTCACCGGACACATTTTTTAAACTAAATACCCCAATGATGATTGTGGCCAAGTTTGGTTTAATTTGGCCCAGTAGTTTCAGAGAAGAAGATTTTTGTAAAAGTCAACAGACGACGCCGGACGACGTCGACGACGGACGCAAAGTGATGAGAAAAGCTCACTTGGCCCTTCGGGCCAGGTGAGCTAAAAAGTGTTTTGGTTATGTGAAATTTTCACTGAATATGAGTAATAGGATACTATATATAGTATGCGGGCTCCTTGTAACGTGTTCATGTCCGTCAGACAGAGTTTATCTGACCTCGACCTCATTTCATGGATTAGTGATCATGGTAATAATTACGTGTTAAGGTCCGTTTCTCAAATATTATAAGCAACAGGCCAACTGCATTTGGTGAATGGAAGATATCAAAGATTGTAATGGGTACATGTCAGTCTGGCAGGTATCATCTGACCTTGACCTCATTTTCGTGGTTCATTGGTCAATGTTAAGTTTTTGTCTTTTCGTGTATTTGGTGTATGTAATAATTGTAAGGTGCACATGTCTGTCTGGCAGGTTTAATCTGACCTTGACATCATTTTCATGATTTATTGTTAAGTTCTTGTGCTTTGATCTGGTTTCAACTACCATATATATACACAATAGTTCAACTATATTTGATATATTTAATAATAATTGTAAGGTGCATATATATATGTCTTTCTGGCACGATTATTCTGATTTTGATCGCAGGCTTTTAAAATCTGCATGTTTGCAGAGTTGCAAATGCTGCAACTCATATAAAACATTTTTCTCTAATAAATTAAGAAAGGTTTTAATATGCTAGATACGCTTACTGAAGGTGTTATGAGGGGCTGTTATGAGATAATTTTTCTCCTTTACAACTTATGTCTGCGTTTCCGCAAATTATACTGAACATTTATCAACAGGTACGTTGAACGTAACGGTTGTATAGGTATTTGAATTTTCTATGGGCACCAGTTGTTGTTGAAAGACGGACAGACGGACGCTGCTTCAGGATCGACATGACTCTTATAATTAATTTATGACCTTGTTGCAGGCAATAAAAAGTTTGCTTAATACCTATCTAAACACTAAATTTAGAACTTTAAAAACCCCGGATGGAAATTACCAAGATTTAAATACTATAAATAGAACAACAAAACAGACGAAAACGTAGTTGACATGATTACAGTTGTGATAGAGATTTTGTGTAAATGACCAGGGGAAAGGAATATCTTTTCAGGTAATGGCCATAGTTTATGCTTTTTCATCTAACGTAATACTTTAATATTAATAACTTTCACATTCAGAATTTACCTAGATATCATATTTATTTTCAATTTCCGATAACAACTGACTGTCACAGTTGCAGGACGTCTCGCAACTCCATTTTCTTTTAAATGTACAGTGAAACCCCGATTATACATGCTAAGTAAATACAGTAATTATATCATGAGAATTCATGAGAATTGTTTATGATAGATTTGATTTTCAACCGAATAGTCGTCTTAAAATGTTCAGGATGTGTTTTGATGTCTTAATTTAATCTAAATTAAGGAGAAGTAATGATTGTGAACCTAAACTTCGATGAGTCTGATAAGGTTTGGATGAATAATCTTGTCAAGATTGAAGACCAAAAGGACAAAGATGTGAACAATTGCTCTCTACCAATTGCCTAGATCTAACGACAAGGATTTAAACAACTACAGTTTTAGCATTTAAAGTATAGTAGTGGTCGTACTGTAATGCCTGTAATAACAAATAATTCAATGTGTGACAGTCCCTCGCTGTTTCATGTGTGCTGAATATTTAATTACAGATACATTACATTATCTTTTTTCAACAAATAACATACTGAAATGAACAACCCTTTTCAGTCATAAAATGTATAAAAGAATACATAAGTTAACCATACATAACATGCTTATTTCTTTCAGAAACCGAAAGTGAAAGTAAAACCTAATTTTCTGTAAATTGATCTTTAGAATAGAAGAGAATAGCTCGTATTTATTGTTCCAATTATTGACATTTATAAGTTCATAGTACATGTAAATTTACAGTATGATTTAGAACTAATAAAATCTCATTTTTTTTTCATTTAAATGTTCATTAAGACATCAAGCAACATATATATACATGTATTTCTTCATCACAAATAAGGCAATGCTTTCACAAGTTATTCCAGGCAGAAGCAGAACCAAAATATTGAATAGTTGTTACTACTACATCAGGATAAACTGAAAGTAAAATTTCTAGTCCTTTGTAAATCAATACACGGAGACTATTCAGTGTGCATTTATTTATGGTCCATAAAAGATATACATAAACATGCATATATATGATAAACAAAATAAAATATTTATATAAATAGTCCTTGAATAACTGGTCATTATCATATACCTAGACTAAATAACATATGATTTTTACCGTATGATAATAGCATTAAATTAAAGTATTTTCCATATTTTTCGAATAGGTGCTTAGCGGGCTGATATGAAAAGTTTATCACATGCTTCGATTGTTATCACATGCCTTTCCGTAACGTTATCACATGGCATTCCGGTGATACTCGGCAAATTCCGGAAAATACATCTCAATGCTACGTTTTCAGTGAAAAACATTACAAAGTAGTGTACAAAACAATTATTTGAATACTAGAAAGTATATTGTGTAAAATAATTAAATTTAATTAAAAAAAAAAAATTAAATAAATGTATTTTTTAAGTTTTTCTGAAACATAATTAAGAAAGTTACTTTAAAAAAGTTGACTTTTCCAAACAATGTTCATTATGTATATTGTTGAATTATTTTTTTTGTCGATTCGTCTACATTAAAATGTGGCTTTTTCTCTGTTGAGGCATATGATGGAAAGATTTCATATTGAATGTATCAAATTTTGGGTCCGACGTCCGTGAACTTTTTACTCTTTCAACTTCTTTTCGGGAACCACGTAGAAGGATCAATATGTGAATCTGTTATTTTTCTCTACTGTTGAAGTATATGATAAAAAGATCATAACATGTCATTTTTCATATCGCATGTATTATCAGCCCTCGGTCAATATCAGCCCTCGAGCCATGCGGCTCTTGGGCTGATATTGAACCTAGGGCTGATAATACATGCGATATGAAAAATGCCATGTAATAATCTGATTTATCATATATTTAGTACAAAATACAGCTATTTTGTATATCCAATAAAGGTTGTTTTTCCAGTCTGTATCACCTACCCTGTATCGCATACCCTGTATCGCATAGCTAAACCCGTATCGCATACCCCGTATCGCATGGTAAAACCCGTATCGCATACCTTTTTTTTTTTTTTACATAAACATGATAAAGTTTTTTGTTTTTTTTTTGCTTAAGAAAAAATTTCCTCAAAATAGGTCATTTTTTTTAATGACGTCATTGTTTGGTATGTAACGTCACGAACGTCAAGTTTTCATATTGTATGTGACGTCACGAACATCAAGTTTGCATATTTTTTGGCACACTAAATGTAACTATAAAAAATACAAAACACTCAAATAAATACAATAATAAACAAAATATTTTTAAAACAGCAGCAGGCAAATGGTAAGGTAACCCAGGTGCTTTGTATAAGCAGTTATTTTAAGGCTTTGAACCAAGACAAAAGCAGAACTGAAGGTAACCTAGTGCTAATCTATCGGGATCAGAAAACAGTTCATATAATATAATACTCTTCTGTTGAAATATATGATAAAGCGTATAATACATGGCAAAATCCGTATCACATGCCGTATCACCCTCGACCAATATCATCCCTCGGGCCTAAAGGCCCTTGGGCTGATATTGATGTCTCGGGATGATACGACATATGATACGGATTTTGCCATGTATTATTCTCTATATTATCGTGATATATGGAATGCCCATAGGACAGTGGTATTGACTAAGATAGTGATAATGACTGAGCCGAAGGCGAGGTCATTGTCGCTGTCACAGTCAATACCACTGTCCTACGGGCAGTCCATATATCACGATAATGACCAGTTATTCAAGAACTATTATGTTTATTTCATTGAGAAACCATGTTTTTGAAAATTTTCATAAATTCAAAATGTCCAAAGCAAACTTGAGTAGTTGTACGATTTCTATGACAAAGAGGGAAAACCAGTCGTAGAAATAATGCCATTCATTTTAGTGCAATTGTTCAGTATATGAATACATCAAGTTCTCTATAATTTTAGAATTTACCAAAACATATGGTTAACAATTCAACAACTTAAACAGGAAAATGTTTTATTAAAGGGACATCTCTTCAAACAGAGAAACCACGCCCCACCGGTCATTAACAGAGAAACCACGCCCCAACGGTCATTAACAGACGGAAGCCACGCCCCACCGGTCACTATCATGTAAAAATTCGTTAATGACCGGTTTTCTGGTCCGTTTTGTTCTGTTAATGACCGCTGGAATTTATTACTGAGGAATAATTAATGTCATGTGACCCCTTTTTATCCAATACGAGAAGCTTATTCTCAACTGATATGAAATAATGCATATTAGTTTTTTCAGATAAATTTTAAATACACAAGGAACACCTTTTTATGAATCTGAATCAACAACATTAGCATCGGTTAAAAACATAAATAAAGAATGATCTTGAAAAGAAAGTCGGTAGATGACAACGGGACATACAAAACTCATAATTTGAACAGAAACCGACAAAACCATTGCAAAAAAAAACCACACAAAAAAACACCCAAAAAAGCAACGAAAAGATTTTTAAAAGAACAGTCCACAAAACACCAGACTGAGTAAATCCAATCCAATGATTTCAGGGGCTCCGGAAGTGTAAGCTGATCCTGCTCCACATGAGATATGGTTGTGTTGCTCATGACAGGTGCAAAGTCAGTGATGATCGATACAACAGAGAAAAAGAGGACGAGATTATGCTTACGACAATTGCAACATACATGTATACGTGGTTATCTGTGACATAGATATATTCCATGACAGTCAACCAAATCGTGATTGGTACCGGTATATCTTTCGAAGGAATGACTTTAACTTTAATTTGCCACTCGGAACTCTGGGTTTTATATATCTTCCTTAAAAGTAACAACCCTCTGTCAAGTAGATCACGATAGAAAACACAATCTCTGTAAAAGCGTATCTACTCTGAGAAACATTTTCTTATGTATGTGTAAGCAAACTAAGAAATGGAATGAATATATCTGTTACATGAAAAAATATAATAAAAGAGGGGATTGATACCCAAAACGTCTATGAGCGAACAAATAATTGGGGACTAAGTAGGGTTTAAGGTGTCCTGTATTGTAATATCAAACTCTTGATTTATAAAATCCCATAAAATCGACGAAAATCTGTCCTTCCGCCTACTTTCCAGGAACAGACTTCAAAGACCCCCATTTTTAGTGGTAAAAGTGTTGGTTAGTACTAAGTGGTAAAAGTGTTGGTTAGTACTAAGTTGTTAAAGTGTTTAGTATGGAACGCCGTAGCTGCCTTATGTGTACTTGTTTTTAGATACGCTTATACTTTTCAATATATGCACATAGTTTTTCTATATATGCACATACTTTTTCTCTATATGCACATAGTTTACTTTATATGCACATAGGTTACTTTATATGCACATAGTTTTTCTATATATGCACATACTTTTTCTATATATGCACATAGTTTTACTATATATGCACATACTTTTTCTCTATACGCACATACTTGTTCTCTATATGCACATAGTTTACTTTATATGCACATAGTTTTTGTCGAGCCTGCAACTTTTGTTGCAGAAAGCTCGACATAGGGATAGTGATCCGGCGGCGGCGGTGGCGGCGGCGGCGGCGGTGTTAGCTCACTTCTTAAAAGCTTTATATTTTAGAAGGTGGAAGACCTGGATGCTTCATACTTTGTATATAGATGCCTCATGTTACGAAGTTTCCGTCAGTCACATGTCCAATGTCCTTGACCTCATTTTCATGGTTCAGTGACCACTTGAAAAAAAAGTTCAGATTTTTTGTAATGTTGAGTTCTCTCTTATTATAAGTAATAGGATAACTATATTTGGTATGTGCGTACCTTGCAAGGTCCTCTTGCCCGTCAGACAGTTTTCACTTGACCTCGACCTCATTTCATGGCTCAGTGAACAAGGTTAAGTTTTGGTGGTCAAGTCCATATCTCAGATACTATAAGCAATAGGGCTAGTATATTCGGTGTATGGAAGGACTGTAAGGTGTACATGACCAACTGGCAGGTGTCATCTGACCTTGACCTCATTTTCATGGTTCAGTGGTTATAGTTAAGTTTTTATACGACCGCAAAATTTGAAAAATTTTTCGTCGTATATTGCTATCACGTTGGCGTCTGCGTCGTCGTCGTCGTCCGGCGTCCGAATACTTTTAGTTTTCGCACTCTAACTTTAGTAAAAGTGAATGGAAATCTATGAAATTTTAACACAAGGTTTATGACCACAAAAGGAAGGTTGGTATTGATTTTGGGAGTTTTGGTCCCAACATTTTAGGAATTAGGGGCCAAAAAGGGCCCAAATAAGCATTTTCTTGGTTTTCGCACTATAACTTTAGTTTAAGTTAATAGAAATCTATGAAATTTTGACACAAGGTTTATGACCACAAAAGAACGGTTGGGATTGATTTTGGGAGTTTAGGTTTCAACAGTTTAGGAATTAGGGGCCAAAAAAGGGCCCAAATAAGCATTATTCTTGGTTTTCGCACAATAACTTTAGTTTAAGTAAATAGAAATCAATGAAATTTAAACACAATGTTAATGACTACAAAAGGAAGGTTGGTATTGATTTTGGGAGTTTAGGTCCCAACAGTTTAGGAATTAGGGGCCAAAAAGGGACCCAAATAAGCATTTTTCTTGGTTTTCGCACCATAACGTTAGTATAAGTAAATAGAAATCTATGAAATTTAAACGCAAGGTTTATGACCATAAAAGGAAGGTTGGTATTGATTTTGGGAGTTTTGGTCCCAACAGAATAAGGGGCCCAAAGGGTCCAAAATTAAACTTTGTTTGATTTCATCAAAATTGAATAATTGGGGTTTTTTGATATGTCGAATCTAACTGTCATGACTGTGTATGTAGATTCTTAACTTTTGGTCCCGTTTTCAAATTGGTCTACATTAAGGTCCAAAGGGTCCAAAATTAAACTTAGTTTGATTTTGACAAAAAATGAATCAGTTAGGTTCTTTGATATGCTGAATCTAAAAATGTACTTAGATTCTTGATTATTGGCCCAGTTTTCAAGTTGGTCCAAATCGGGGTCCAAAATTAAACTTTGTTTGATTTCATCAAAAATTGAATAAATGGGGTTCTTTGATATACCAAATCTAACTGTGTATGTAGATTCTTCATTTTTGGTCCTGTTTTCAAATTGGTCTACACTAAAGTCCAAAGGGTCCAAAATTAAACTTAGTCTGATTTCAACAAAAATTGAAATCTTGGGGTTCTTTGATATGCTGAATCCAAAAATGTACTTAGATTTTTTATTATGGGCCCAGTTTTCAAGTTGGTCCAAATCAGGATCTAAAATTATTATATTAAGTGTTGTGCAATAGCAAGTCTTTTCAATTGCACAGTATTGCGCAATGGCAAGAAATATCTAATTGCACAATATTGTGAAATAGCAATTTTTTTTTTAATTAGAGTTATCTTTCTTTGTCCAGAATAGTAAGCAAGAAATCTAATTGCAAAATATTGTGCAATAGCAAGATTTTTTTTTAATTGGAGTTATCTTTCTTTGTCCAGAATCAACTTAAATCTTTGTTATATACAATATACAATGTATATTCACTTTTTACTACCAACTGATAAATTATAATAAATAACATTCAGTGATAACAAGCAGTTTTTTTACATCTTAATATTTTATGATGTATTTAAATGAGTAGTTATTGTTGCAAACTCCATTAGAAATTTTAATTGAGATTAGTTTTGGAATAAGGGAAAGGGGGATGTGATTAAAAAAATTGGGTTCAATTTTTCTCATTTGAAATTTCATAAATAAAAAAGAAAATTTCTTCAAACATTTTTATGCCCCACCTACGATAGTAGAGGGGCATTATGTTTTCTGGTCTGTGCGTCCGTCCGTCCGTCCGTCTGTCCGTTCGTTCGTTCGTCCGTCCGTTCGTCCGTCCGTCTGTCCCGCTTCAGGTTAAAGTTTTTGGTCAAGGTAGTTTTTGATGAAGTTTAAGTCCAATCGACTTCAAACTTAGTACACATGTCCCCTATGATATGATCTTTCTAATTTTAATGCCAAATTAGAGTTTTTACCCCAATTTTACGGTCCACTGAACATGGAAAATGATAGTGCGAGTGGGGCATTCGTGTACTGAGGACACATTCTTGTTTTGAGAGGATTAATATTCAACAGCATAGTGAATTGCTCTAAGAGAAAACAAAAATTTTAAGTTCATTAGAACACATTCATTCTGTGTCAGAAACCTATGCTGTGTCAACTATTTAATCACAATCCAAATTTAGAGCTGAATCCAGCTTGAATGTTGTGTCCATACTTGCCCCAACCGTTCAGGGTTCAACCTCTGCGGTCGTATAAAGCTACGCCCTGCGGAGCATCTGGTTGTGTTTTGGTCTGTTTTTCTCATACTTTATGCAATAGGTCTACTATATTTGTTGTATGGAATGATTGTAAGGTGAACATGTCTAGCGGACAGATATCATCTGACCTTGACCTCATTTTCATGGTTCAGTGGTCAAAGTTAAGTTTTTCAGTTTTGGTCTTTTTATCTGATACTATACGCCATAGGTCAACTATATTTAGTGTATGGAAATATTTTATGATTTATATATTAGTCGCGCAGGTTTTATTTGACCTTGACCTCATTTTCACGGTTCATTGCTCAGTGTTAAGTTTTTGTGTTTTAGTCTATTTTTCTTAAACTATAAGTATTAGGTCAACTATATTTGTTTTATGGAAACATTGTTAGCTGTATATGTCAGCCTGGCATGGTTCATCTGACCTTGACCTCATTTTCATGGTTCATTGGTCTTTGTTTAGTTATCTTGGTTAATGTAACGTTTATGTGACAGTTGTAATAAAGCTTTATACTTAGGACTATCAACATAATATCAATGATAAGTAAAGAAGGCGAGACATTTCAGTGTGTGCACTCTTGTTCTCTATATGCACATAGTTTTTCTATATATGCGCATAGTTTACTATGTATACACATCGTTCTCCGTGTGTATACTTTTCCCTTATTTTCTTGATAGTTCTTCAAGGATATACTTGTATTCAATATACTTTACTATTTCCTGATTGAAGGAATCCTGGGTACCGTATTGGTAAATAAAATGGCAGAGCCACTGATGCTGACTGTTTTAAGGAAAGTGGGATTGCAAGAAGTTTACGAAAGTTTTGAACGGGAAGCTATAACTCCTAATATAATAAGTCTGCTTTCAAAACAAAATTTGCAGTTTTTAGGTATTCCAAACGCAACCGACATGATGAGATTGCGGGCAGAATGTGTAAAATATGGAAAATCCAAACCACAGAAAATAGGAGGATACTCTGGAGCACCAAAATTTGATATTGATAAATTAACATTAGACAGTTTGTTAGATTGTGGATTCCAAATATCCGATATTGCAAAACTTTTATTAGTATCAGAGCGCACAATATATCGCCGAATGGCTCAGTTTGGATTGTCAAAACAAGGCTTTTCAGAAATAGACGATGGTGATCTGGAAAGAGTAGTTTCGGAAACCATTAAAGATTTCCCAATGTGTGGCGAGCAAATGCTTCGACAACTGTTAAGAACGAAGGGTTTAAAAATACAACGATGGCGACTAAGGGACTGCATTCATGAAATAGATTCGTCTGGAGTTCGAGCAAGGAAAGCTGGTCGTCTCCATCGGAGAACTTATAACGTAATGGCCCCTAACCATTTGTGGCACATAGACACCAACCATAAACTAATTCGATGGAGGTTTGTAATAATTGGTGGCATTGACAGGTTTAGTAGGATGATTATGTTTCTTTCGTGTAATGACAATAACACTTCTAAAACTGTTTTGGAAAGCTTCCTCACCGGTGTTGATAATTATGGCATACCATTAAAAGTAAGATCCGACAAGGGACGGGAAAATGTTTCTGTAGCAGATTTTATGCTGACGGAACGAGGTGAAAGCGGCATGATCACAGGTCCCAGTACACATAATCAACGGATCGAAAGACTCTGGAGGGACATTTTTAAAGGCGTCTTGTGCTATTTTTATAATCTTTTCTACTACATGGAGGATCATGATATCCTTGACCCCTTAAATGATCTACATTTGGCAGCGCTGCACTATAATTTCAAGGATGAAATTAACAGAAGACTGAATGTGTGGTCTACAGCATGGGGTTGTCACAGAATAAGGACCGTTAAGGCTACTCCCCTGCAGCTTTGGGGCTCAGGGCAAGTTCAGAACCCAGTTGGCATGCAAATGAATGAGACGGAATTACCAGAATTAGGAGTTGGAGAACAGAACAATGAAGCTACCAGAGATGGAGAAAGGCCAATATTTCAACCCTTAAATCTTATAAATGAACAATGTAGGGAGATCCTAAATAATGAATTGAATCGAACAGGCGAGAACTTTGGTATTGATGACTATTTAAAGTCTTTGGAGATCATTTCGGCAAATAATTAACATTAACAAAATCATTAAAATTACATGTGATTTAAAGTAAAACATTGTTGTTGTTGTTGTTTTAGCATGATTAAAGACATACTATTGTTTTTGGTACTAGGAAGATTTTGTATTGATTCTGCACCTTTATCAACAGTTAAGATAACTTAGTACCTAAACTTTTCTCTATTATTCACCAGCAACCACAAAATATAGGCAATCTAGCATTACATAGCTCGTCTCAAACCAGGTTCTGATTACAGAACATATTGACATGTAGTAGTTATAAAAGTAAAACTAGAGGTATTTTATGCAATGCTCACACAGGGCTACCCCACGTACCCATCAACATAAATAGTAAATTATTCCGTATAAGGTACCCCCAGTTACAAGAGTTTGTGACCTTGACATACTTTATGTGCCTGTCCCAAGCCAGGATCCAGTGTTCAGTGGCTGTCTTTTTTTATTTGATGTTTTGTTTTCATGGGGTCATTTTGTCGCTGTGTCTTCCAGGTTGTTTATGTCTAGTTGCTTGCACTTTTTGTAAGGAGCCTGCTTGAACTCACTTGGTAGTGTAGGTGATGCCATTGTTGAAGACCACTACAGTGACCTTTGGCTGTTGTTTTGTGCATGTCCTTGTGCTGTTCTGTGGTGGGATGATATATCATGTTTTTTTTTTATCCCCTATCAGTTCTTTTATATATAATGATGGACTAGTGTTGCAAAGTGTTCAAAAGCTGTTGTATTTGCAAAGATGCGGCATAAAAATGACATGAAATTTCATTCAAAAAGATTGCATTTTATGAACAAGTAGATGTAAATTGTAATGCATAAAGCATTTACACTTTGAGCTTAGCATAATAATACATGTACGGGTTAATTTTAATTGAATAATAGTTTAGTCGATGTCGGTAAAGAAATATTAAATTTCTGGCAAAAAAGTATCTTTTGAAAACTATGAGTCATCTATGTGCATATGGAGAAAAAGTATGTGCATATAGAGAAAAAGTATGTGCATACTGTGGATTCATCTATTTTCGTGGGTATCAATTTTCGTGGATGGAGAAAAAAGGACGTTTCGTGGTATACGTAAGTTTGTGGATCGCTGATTACAAAAAAAAATCAGATACGTAATTCGTGGAATTCTTTTTGATTTAGGAGATCATATAACCTCCTTGGTTTGATCAATAATAAAACAAACAAAAAAGAAGGAATTCATTGAAAAAGTTTTGAATTGTCAAAATCCTCGCTTGGTCATTCTAGGTTAAAGTGTTCATTGATAACTGCTATTACAATAATGGACAGAGACAACTAATTATTTGTTACTATACTATATATAAAAATATTAATTTTCGCGAACCATTTAGGTCACGGAAATTCCAAAATATGGCATCAGTAAGGAGAGTTGTGCAAATAATGTGAATACACAGAACCCCCATCCAAATTATCTTTAGCTAAAAGTATTCATCATTTTCTATTTTATATGTACTAACAACATTCCATTTTTCTATAATTTCGATTAAAATATTCCAAAATCTGAGTTAAAAAAAGTCAAATGCCCAAAATAAACATTGTCTGATTGGTTGAAGTACTGTGGCGTCAATGATAAGCATAGCAAGCCTCGATGTAAAGCACACGCTTCACATGAATAAGGAGAGTTTTACAAATAATGTGAATACACAGATCCTCCATCCTATTTATATTTTGCTGAAAATGTTGCAATGTTCATCATTTCTGTTTTGATTGTGCTAACAACATTCCATTTTTTCTTTAATTCCGATTTATATATGTGGAACCCGCAATAAAAATAGATGGCCTCAATGATTTAAACGCAACGCAAAAAATTCCGTTGACCCATGACCCTGAATTCAACGGATCGATAATAGCATCATCACCATCAACAAAATGTTTACCGTTATCTTTGTGAAATTTCAGTTATATAGTTCTTTAATTAGAGAAATTTTGGTAAGTATTACTTATTAATGTTAAGGTTCTACTGATGTGCTCCTCTAGACCTTTTTGACGGTCCGTTTTATCCCATTTATCTCAATATTATCTCCGATGACAGTAATGTCAACCCGACCTATTCGTGTCAAAAGTGAAAATCGCATCGATTTATTGAACTAATTTCTTCTTAAACTGTGCATGCATTATTTCTGTATTATATGATAACCAATCACATTCACGTTGCATGTTTGCATGAAAATGGTCATGTATTAGTGAATTGTAAGGGCGATGCAACTTGAGGTCAGTGCGCGATCACGTGACATTATTATTTGTAAACAAATTTAAAACATGCTCCCCGCGTAACACGTGTCTGAATTATCCTTTCAAAGTGTTATGAATCTTTCAATCACTATTTTATGAAATATTTCTAGGTTTGCATATCAGTAGTCAAAGTGAATTAAACGTAGTTCTTAGTTGTGTTTTTTTTTATATAGAATTAGAAGGTAAATCTACATAAGGGGGTCTCATTGGAGGGGGGGGGGTGGTGGTGTTCTGATCCCAGATCCCACTTACTGTTTTGTCAGATTCCCATATCCCGCTTACACTATGTACATGAGCAATTTTCATTTTTTTGTCATTTCCGGGGTCCTGCAGAACCCCATTTCCCGTTTTCACGACAGACCTCATTTCCCGTTTTCATGACACAATAATTTGACTTTCACGTTTCACGCTTGCGAAAAATTGTCACTATTGGTCAAGCTTAGACCCAATGAGAACCACACACTAGTCAGTATTTAACTTCACCCAAAAAGATGACTCAACTTCCCTCTATATTTAAAACCTGCATACTAATTTAAATAGCATTTGCTCCCCTTGAACACTATTTGGCCCTTTCCGTGTCATTTCCCTTTAAATTTGCTGAAAAGTCATACTTTAAGTCCATTTACAGTAACGGCTAATATTTGATTTTACCATCTTAATTTCAATTTTCATATTGAACACATTTGACCATTCAATATGAGTTCCCATGTATTTTTGTCATATATGAAGGAGGTTTTAGGTTATGTTTTCCTAAACACCTTATTGCTATTTGTCTGTCTGGATTGTTAAAACCACAAAATCAAATATTGATGAATATGCAAGTTTTCAACAATCCCGGAACATTAACAAAGATGTGTGTGAGAGGGTGAAAATTACCCTTCTGATGTACTGATATTTTTAGCACCCCAAGTGAGAATCTAACTCAGGACTTTCAGCACTGTAGCCATCGGTCTTAACCACAAGATCACGAACTCACATTTGATGAACTAATTTCTTCTATATTAACTGTACGTGCATAAATTCTGTATTATTTGATAACCAATCACATTCACGTTGCATGTTTACATGATAATGGGTTCTGTATGAGTGAACTGTAGTGTATTGCAAAATTAATGCAAATTGTGACGTCAGTGCGCCTTCACGTGACATAATTATTTGTAACCAAACCGGCTTCTCATGTAATGTAACGGTTTATTTCGTCCTCTGTGATATTTTATCCTGAGGATAATTTGTCCCGGTAATTTTTTTCCAGGCATGGTATTTCATTTCACAGGTTGATTTTTCCCAGAGGAGTGAAAATCTATCAGATTTCTGTGTTATGCGGATAGTATGTACGGGTATATATTTGCCGTATTATATTTCACAGAACCGTGTGAAAAAGAGTCCCATTAACTACTATGTAAGTTACTCTCAATCAATATATACCTGACTATAATTATAAAATGTTTACAAAGGTAAGCAACTGTCTAGGGCCAGGTAAGGGAGGGGAAAAATTAGTATTAGTACTATTTCGCAGAACGATAAACAGATGCATAGACAGACCAAGGGGGTGGGGGAAATTTAGCTTATGACATATATGTAAGAAATCATTGAAGCTTGATGGGAGTGGGCAACCCTCTGGTCCATCAGAGCCCCCACACCTTTTTGAAGTTCTGGATCTGCCACTGAGATTTGCAGGTTTTCTTAGTAAAGATACCTTAAAATATCACAAACTGTGTGCTTTCCAGACCATAGTTTACATTTTTTTTCATATTTTGCCGTGTCAAAATGACCTAAATTTAAAGGACAGTATATAGACCCAAAAATGGTATATCACATTCTACACATCAAGATTTTAGCAGGAAAGACTGCCATTGGAGTTTTTAACCATTGTGACTTTTTAATTTGATCTACTCCACTAATTAAAGTCGTTGAAGTAGAATATTTAATGTAGGTTTGTCCACATTTTGGTATATATTAATACATGTTTAGAAATAATGTTGAGCCTGTTCCTAGATGCCTGTTATAGACTTCAATATTTATTGTTTATTGAAAATAAATGGAATCAATTCTTTCAGAAAAGTTTAATTCTATGGAAATGTATCCCCCCTTTTATAAGTTGAAAAGGCTACATAGAGGTCAATATACAGTCTCCAACAGAAAACCAAAAAAGGAAAAATAAAGTGAATTTTGGAGAATTATTAAATGTACATGCATTTGAAATATTTAAGATATATTGTTTCAATTTTTTTAGTTCTAGGTTCCACATAACTACCATTTTAGAAAACGATTTCAATGCTAAGTCTATTAGAGGGATATTTGATTTTCATTGGTTGTAAATATGGAATCTTATTCAGTGGCAAAGGAAATAGACACTGACAAGTCTTAGATAACATTTTATATAGTTTTGAATTTTTCTTCGTCAGTTAACTAAAATTAGATGGAGGTGTGTTCTAATTTCCAACAGAGGAGCAATCAACCTATATCAATATGTGCATGAAGCAAATTGATAGTTGCTAGATACTGAATGATTATATCCACAATAAAGGTTTAACCTGTGCATATATACTTAAAACAAGATAAAAAAAGTCATGTCTTTTTCAGGACTTCTGAATCCAATCATGTAGTATGGAATGTTATTGAGATATGGTTTGGGTGGATGGATGGTCATGAAGGACCTGTAGTACAAAGTATATCACTGGATTTAGCTCTTTGTCTAAGTGTATTATTAAAGTACTTTGCTTTGAGCTCAGTTCATTGTTATGCAATTCATTCTTTGTGAAATTAAGATTTGACAGACAACTCTAATGGACAAGGATTTGTCAAAGTAGTATCATCTCTATGTACAATGTAAGTATTCAGGAGATAAAAGCATTCTATTTTGATTTGAACCATACATTTTATAAAAAAAAAAATTATAAGGCCTATCCAGTCTAAGGGAGCTACCATTTGATTTTTATGGGGGGAGCTAGGATGAAATTTGAAAAAAAAGGCAGGACAGGATTTTGAGTAAAAAAAAAAGGCAGGATGAGTAACTTGGCAAAAAAAACAAAGGCAGGATGACAATTGTTGTAAAAAAGTCAGGATAAGCTAAGAAAAAAAGAGGCAGGACCGAATAGACTGAAAAATAAAAAGGCAGGACCGAGATTACAACTAAAAAAAAAGCAGGACAACATTTTTCATCCTAGCCCCCCCCCCCCCCCCCCATAAAAATCAAATGGTAGCTCCCTAATCGATTTCTAAAACTATACTTCATTGCACATGTTCAACATTTTTATACAACCACAAAAAATTTGGGGTCGTAAATTGGTATCCTGTCCGAAAGATGGTTTCTGGATAATAACTTTATTATAAGTCAACAGAAATCAACAAAATTATAACACAACGTTTATAACCACAAAAGGAAGCTTGAGATTGATTTTGGGGGTTATGGTCCCTAAGGTTTAGGAATAAGGGGTACAAAGGTGCCCAAAACAAGCTTTAATCTAGTGTCGGTTTAAAAAGTTGTGTATAAGTATTTCAATTGTTCTGAAATTGTACCACAATGTTTAATACCATAAGTAGAAGGTTCGGATATATTGTGTGGGTTATGGGACAAACAGTCTAATAATTACGGACCAAAAACAAACATTTTTGTAAATTCAAGACCCTTAATTGGAGTTTGTCCAGAATGGTTCTTGAATTACCTAATACCAATGCTTTATGAAATCTTCTTTGAAAATTGGAGTTATCTTTCTTTGTTCAGTCAACTTAAATCAATTATACAATATACAATGCAATATTCACTTTATTACCAACTGATAAATTAAAGCAGTCATTAATAACCATCAGTGATTGCAAGCACTTTCTAGGGTATGCCCTTTTACAAATGGAAAAATTATACATTTTTTTAGTTTCTGATCTCTTAACTGAAGTTTGTCTCCTCTAAATGTTTCTCATTTCAGAAATTAAAAAGAAAATTTCTTTAGATATTTTTGTTTGAAAGGATTAATATTCAGCAGCATAGTGAATTGCTCCTAACACAAAAGCAAAACAAATATTTAAGTTCATTAGACCACATTCATTCTGTGTCAGAAACCTAAGCTGTGTCATCTATTTAATCACAATTCAAACTCAGAGCTGTTTCCAGCTTGAATGTTGTGTCAATACTAGCCCCAACTGTTCAGGCTTCGACCTCTGCAGTCGTATAAAGCTGGGCTCTGCGGAGCATCTGGTCCATTCATTTGTTTATTTTTCAATTTGTGTGAATTAACATAGTTACAGTAAATGCTAATTACTGCACTTTCATACCACAACAAATATTGTATTGGTACATGTATCACTCAAATGTGTATCCATATAACAAAAAAAATGAAAAGGAATAATTTTGCATTACCTTTTGAATACTATGACTTTTTAGATATGTAGACATATTAAGACTCATTAGTAGATGTTGATAATATTGGCTTAAAATGCTTGAAATTCTATCAGATTACTTTTGGAGCAGTTATGAGTTTTGAAATTAGAAAGATCATATCATATGCAACAAGTGTAGTAAGTTTCAAGTTGATTGGAATTCAGCTTCATCAAAAACTACTTTGACCAAAAACTTTAACCTGAAACTCCCACTTCCATTTTCTATGTTCAATGGACCGTGAAATTGGGGTCAAAAGTCTAATTTGGCTTTAAAATTAGAAAGATCATATCATAATGAACATGTGTACTAAGTTTCGAGTTGATTGGACTTCAGCTTCATCAAAAACTACCTTGACCAAAAACTTTAACCTAAAGCGGGACAAACGAACGAACGGACCCACAGACCAGAAAACATAATGCCTATCTACTATTGTAGGTGGGGGCATAAAAAATTTAATAAATAACACTCATAATGCTCAGATTGGTTGTCATCGTGCAACATAGTTAATAACACCATATAGAAAAAACATAGAACTCATTTTGTCATAAGACACTGTCAAACATCCATACATACTATCCACACTCATCTGTGTCCACACTTGTTTGTTTTACAATTTATAAATTCTTGTCGGAATTCTATAAGGCATTCAAAACTTTATGATTGAAAGCTCATTTCCCTAATCACGATATAATAAACAGTCATGTAAGTATAAGGTGTGAAAATAAATGTTCCTGTCATAAACAATATTACCTACGGCCAATATCCCCGTACTTAATCCTATTGATTTTAAATCCCTAGTAAACCAAACTATGACACGGTAATTAATAATTTACAGTTATTTTCCGTGAACAGTGTTAATCAATTTTAGAAAGTAAATTATCACTGATATTCGATATATTTATTCTTGATTTAATTAAAATACTTGTATCTTCTTTCAATAAAAAACACGTGTTATGTTACTGTACAATGTTTATCGCTTGTCAACACTATACTAGAACTGCACAACATAACCGGAAATAAACACCCGACTCCATACACATTTCTCGGGATTATTCTTCGTTGAATTCTTAAATTCGTGGTTCGCTGTGACCCACGAAACCCACGAAAATTGGTATACCACGAATAAAAATGAATCCACAGTATAGAGAAAAAGTATGTTCGTATAGAGAAAAAGTATGTGCATATAGAGAAAAAGTATGTTCGTATAGAGAAAAAGTATGTGCATATATAGAAAAAGTATGTGCATATATAGAAAAACTATGTGCATATAAAGTAAACTATGTGCATATATAGAAAAAGTATGTGCATATAAAGTAAACTATGTGCATATAAAGTAAACTATGTGCATATAGAGTAAAACTATGTGCATATATAGAAAAACTATGTGCATATAAAGTAAACTATGTGCATATAGAGAAAAAGTATGTGCATATATAGAAAAAGTATGTGCATATATAGAAAAAACTATGTGCATATATTGAAAAGTATAAGCGTATCTAGAAACAAGTACACATAAGGCAGTTACGGCGTTCCATAGTTTAGTCATAAGAGTGCATGGTTATCATATTTTAGCACTGATGTCTTTGATATATATGCAGATGTGTTATGATTGCCATTTTGACAACTCTCCATCCAAGTCACTATATGTAAAAGTTTTAACCATTATATAGTAGGTAAAGTACGGCCCTCAACACGGAGCCTTTGGTCACACCGAACAGAAAGCTATAAAAGGCCCCAAAATGACTAGTGTTAAAAAATCAAACAGGAAAACCAACGGTCCAAATTCTCATTTTTTCTTCAAGAAACGAGAAAGATTTTTTTCTTCAAGAAACGAGAAACACTCAGGAACAAAATCAACACACAACAACTATGTGCTGATACATTTAGTACTCTTATACTTATATCGCCTTGGTAATGCAATTGTGTACAGCCCTTTACAGTGATACAATTTGTTGGTATTGGTAACTGAACATTCTAATTCTGAGGTCTTTGTGATGAGTGTGTTTTTGTACCTCAGTACTGTTCAAAGTCTTGTTGATAAAAAATGGTGTAGTTCTTCAAGCAGATTCGTCTAGGGGTTTACGATTTTACATTTATGTTTATAGTAGTCCGCTAACGTGTATGTAACATACACAAAGAATAAGAAATGGTGATAAATAATTGAAGTAAATGTATTTGTTTCCTGTATTGTAGTATATCATACATGATCTAGATAATGGCAACAGGTGGCAGATCTAGTGACATTTTAATGGTGGCGGCCATTGATTTTGGAACCACATATTCCGGATACGCTTACTCCATGAAAGGCGAATATGAGAGGGATAAACTGAATATACACGCGAACACAGCATGGAATTCTGGGACAAGCACCGTCATGTCCCTAAAAGCTCCAACATGCATTCTTTTGAGAAAGGAGACTAAAGAATTGGTAGCATTTGGTTACGATGCGGAAAATGAGTACGCTGATATTGCCTCGACAGGAAGGGTTGATGATTATTATTATTTTGAAAGATTTAAAATGGTTCTTTACACACGTGAGGTAATATTTACAATTAAGAAGGTAGTAAAATTAATAATGCATGTAAAGCTTTATTCGTGGATAGGTGCTTGAATTGACCAAATGATTATATTTTTTTTAGTATTACGTGAACTTTTATTATTAAGGCTTTTACCTTCCAACATATATAACTTTAATATTTATACATCTGATCATGCAACTATAACTGTAATGTGAAAAGAAATCCTTATGTTCTATTTAATTGCAATATTGAAAAAGAATATTCGTTTTTTTTTTAATTTTGAAGAAGCTGAACACAATAGACTTGTTTTTGTGATAAGCAAACTTTCAAAAAAATCCGTTAAAATATTTGATATAGTAAATCTAAATTTAAAGAAACTGTATATATATTTTTGTATAGAACGCATTTGAAATGAACGTAATGTGGTATCTTTTCCTACAACTGTTTCGTTTTTTTACATGAAGGATATATCCAGGGAAATGGAAATCGATGATATCAGAGGGGCATCTTTTCCCGCCATAGATGTATTTGCAGCCTCTATCGGGGCTTTAAGAGAACATATGATGGGTCATGTGGAGAGACAAGGTTTAAATCTACAGCCAGACGAGATAAAATGGGTCCTAACAGTACCGGCCATGTGGACTGATAAGGCGAAAGAGTTCATGAGAGAAAGTGCTGAAAAGGTAGCTCTATATACTAATGTTTGGTTCAAATGTGTAAAAGTCGTATTACTCATATTGATGTCTTCTTGTTTATTCCTTTATTTTATTTTATAATCATTAAAGATTGCCTGTTGACATGTTTTTCTCCAGTAATGTTTCAAGTTTACAAACTGCGATACCTATTCGAATTAAAATGAATACTATAGTCATTATATATGTTTTGAAATTCTCGGTTTTTCAAGAACAAAATTAAATATTGTTTTTAAATATAACGACCTCATTGGATAATCAATGAACAACATTTATATAGGCAATGCAAGTTTAATGATATTATTATGTTGTCTGTAAAAACAAAATCTTGTCCTTTTTAGCGATCAAGATTCACGCAAACGCTATTTCATTTATAATAATTAACATCTGAAAATTTCTACTAGGCGGGTATTAGAAGAGACCGATTAATGATCGCATTGGAACCAGAGGCTGCATCCATATATTGTCAGCATCTTCCACCTGATAAAATGACAGGGGGCACTGAAGGGTTCTCTGTAGCAGACGATGATACCAAATATTTAGTGGTAGATATAGGAGGTATGTTTTAAAATGATAAAGGGACCATCGGTAGGTTTTCTAGTGCTGATGTAAGATATAGGAGATATATTTTCAAATGAAAATATGTGAAGCGGCATGTGCAGTATTTTAAATTATTTACTGAGTAGATAATACCAAATATTTAATGTACCTAAGTATTTGATAGGTATGGTACGAATCCAATTAATTTATACAATTGTGTTAAGGTAATTATATGAACTAAATAATGAAATACTGGTCTATGTCAGATGTAATTATTATAAGCATGATCTCGTAAACATGGTGGCTACGTTCACGCATGGTTCCCATTGAAACTCTACAGAACATGAAAACTTGTGTATTTTCTTTTCCGAAGCTAATCGACAAACTTTAACCAAACAATGCAGGAATTTTTGTGAACAGTCATTTAGGGAAAATGTATCTGTGATAGATCTGTATTGCATATTGTGGTAATGCACTTAACCCTGTGAAAAGAAAGCTCTAAAAGGCTCCCTCGATTTTAGTGTGTTGTTAGGTTGCTGTTTCGTTGACACCCACTAGCAATCTCAATTTATTCATATGATCTTTATATAAAAATTTTTACTTTTATATTTGCTTCAATAATTGACTTTTTTCTCTTCAGGAGGAACCGTCGATATAACTGCTCATCATAAGGTATGTCAGGACAATTTACAAGAACTTTGTTCAGCTTCTGGGGGAGCTTGTGGTGGGACAACTGTTGACAAAGAATTCCTAAACTTCTTAGAAAATATTGTTGGAGAGAGAGTCATGGAGTCATTGGCAAATGACAACTCCGCCAGCTACCTTGATTTGGTGAGAGAGTTTGAAATTCTAAAGAGATCAATAAGTGTACCAACCAAAAAGAAGATAAACTTTACGATAAAACCGTTTGCAGACTTGAATGGTCTTTGTTTGCGTTTCTTGGAAAAAGAATTTAAAGACGTAATTGACGACTCTGAATATCGTGATAAGATCTCGTTAGTAGGAGATAAGATGAGAATGGACGGAGATTTAATGAAATCGCTTTTTGATACTGCATGTTCACACATTGTACAAGAAATACGTAAAGTCTTAAAAAAAATACCTACTACAAATTTAAAAACTTTTCTTCTTGTTGGTGGGTTTTCAGAATGTTTAATTGTGCAAGATGCAATTCAGCAAGCATTCCCTGACGTACGTATTTTGATTCCACGAGAAGATCCGGGACTAGCGGTTGCCAAAGGTGCAGTTCTTTTTGGTCATAAGCCAGATTTTATAACATCACGTATTACAAGATGCACTTATGGTAGACGGATACGTCCATTATTTGACGAGTCGAAGCATGATCCGAGTAAACGTGTGTATGGAGAAACTGGGGACCGATGCAGAGATGTATTTGAAACGTTTATGCAAAAGAACAAAAGGGTACCAGTAAATGAGATTGTAACTGTCGAGTATCATACAGTGATGAGTAGCCAGGGATCAGTTAGTGTTGCTATATACTATACCTTTAAAGACAATGCTAGTTATGTAGACGACAATGGTTGTAAAAAGCTGGGCGAATTTCGCGTTCCTATTCCAAGTCCTTCCGCGGAAAGGCGTCATGTTGATGTGCAATTTAAATTCGGAGGAACCGAATTAGAAGTGATAGCAACCGAGAGACAGACGGGAGAGAGAACCCGTTACAACTTTTCTTTAATAAATTAAATGTTTTAAATCATCAGTCTATGTTATATACTTATTATCATGAGTATTACTGAATAAATATATTTGTCTTTGTAGTAATATTCATTTGAGAATTGGAGTAGCTTTAGAAGAGTATTGGACATTGCTGAAAATTAAGGTGTACACAATGAGTAAAGATAGAAGTATTATAAAAACTGCATGCCTTATAGATTTCTTTTGACTTTTGTCTTCTTTGATTGCTATCTTGTTGGCATACACACTACATCTCATTTTATTCATCTGTAGAAATTTACAAAAAGCAAATCACATGTAAAAGTATGCTAATCAAACAGGTGGAAAGTTCTAATGTTTTAGTATGTTGGACTTGATTTCCAGACATATCAAAAATCATGGTAAGCATGTAATTAATAACGCTTACACAGTTACCTGGCATATTTTAAAAGTATTCAAATAGGTGATTTGGCAGATAGACATCTAGTTGATAAATGTATTGGGGATGATGATTGCTGTTTAACGTCAAATTGTAAATGTATATTCAGGGCGAGAATATTATAATGTTCAATGAATTTATAACCCTGATTTGTACTAGTTTACAAGGTAACAATCAACAGAAGGACATGGAAAACTACGCAGACACATTATCCAGAGTTCGAGCCGACTTTTCTATGCAGTTACTTTGAAATAATGGGTGCTTGGCGAATACGCAGCAATTAAAAATTGTCAAGGCTTTGGTTTCACCCAGTCGGAGTTCGAACCGAGGACCTCCCATATTCGAGGCAGGCAAGCTACATTGTACCTTATGACCATCGAGGTGTTTGTGTCTTTCTATGTTGTGATGTTACACTATTGTTTCAGATAAGGGTGAAGGTTTGGTACCATTAATACGTTTAAACCCGCTGCAATTGTTTGCGCCTGTCCTGTGTCAGGAAATCTGATGTTCGGTAGTTTTCGTTTGTTGGTGTGGTTCATAAGTGTTTCGCGTTTCTAGTTTTTTATATGGATTAGACCGTTAAATTGGATTTCCCGCTTAAATGGTTTTTCATTAGTAATATTTTTGGGCACTTTATAGCTTGCTGTTCTGTGTGAGCCAAGGCTCCATGTTGAAGACCGTACTTTAATGGTTTACTTTAAAAAAAAAATTAGACTTAGATGGAGAGTTGTCTCATTGGCACCCATACCTCATCTTTTTATATCTATATATGAGGGAATGTAAAACAATTCAAACGAGAAAACTAACGGCGTTATTTATATAAAAAAAATGAACGAAAAACAAATATGTAACACATAAACAAACGACAACCACTGAATTACAGGCTCCTGACTTGGGACAGGCACATACATAAATAATGCGGCGGGGTTAAACATGTTAGCGGGATCCCAACCCTCCCCTAAACTGGGACAGTGGTATAACAGTACAACATAAGAACGAACTATAAAAATCAGTTGAAAAAGGCTTAACTCATCAGATGAACAAAATTACAAGTGAACGTGGCCGGGTACTTATACATCCCGACACCAAAAGACACAATGAACAGATCTGAGAGTACTCGCAGTTATCTGACAGCTAATTCAAAGCCACTAACAACTAATAAAAAAATCGCGCATCTTAGACTAAACTATCAATCCGTACATATCCAACATCCAATGGATTTAGTGTCATAAACAGCCAGAAAAAAATATGACCTTGTGCAATGCCAAGTTAAAGGTATCGACAGATTGTAGATCCATGAATATGTATATGTATATAACATATTAGTGATATTTGGTTAGCTTTTAATTTACTGATAACAAAATCAATATTTATACCAATAAAAACAATATTCTATGATCTTATTACAGTGTTGAATAGGTAACCTTTTAGAATAAGTTTATTTAAAGGAGCGACAAGTTTACATGGATCATTTCTAAATTTCCGGTCACGGTTAACAGCATTTCCTTAAAAATGAGGATGTGCTATCCCGTTTGAAATAAGTTTTCTACAGGTACAATCAAGCTTCAAAACCAAATCATTATATCTATGGAAAAATTTAGTAAAGGTTTTAAGTAATTTATGGTAACGATATCCCTGGTTTAATAATTTACCAGTAATACATAGATTGCGTTCGTTAAAATCAAAAACGTCACAACAGACACGGGCATAGCGAACGAGCTGTGAAATATAAACACCGTAAGATGGTGCCAAAGGAACATCTCCATCTAAACATGGAAAATTAACAATAGCGAAAGAAAAATCGTCTCTTTTGTCGTAAATTTTAGTGTGGAGTTTCCCGTTTAAAACCGAAATATCTAAATCCAGGAAAGGACAGTTATTACCGAATAAATTTGATTTATTTTAAGTAAGTTAATTCCTTGGGGTAAATTTCAGCAGTATAATGAGAAAATTCTTGATTATTTAACGAAAAATATCATCAAGATAACGGTAAGTGTTGTTGAATTTATCAATTAAATGCAATTTCGACGGGTCTTTTCTGAGTTTAGTCATAAACTGTGATTCGTAACAGTACAAAAACAAGTCTGTTATTAAAGGGACACAATTAGTGCACATGGGGATACCTACAATCTGTCGATAAACTTTGTTGCCGAAACGTACATAGATATTATCAAGGAGAAAAACGAATCCGAAAGGACTAAAGGAATATGCCTGTTATGGTCTCGTGGAAATTTACCATACCTTCATTCAATTTCAGTACATTGTTCACATATATCCTTTATAAAAAAAAATTGAGCCGAGTGGAGAAAGACGAAAACAATTTGTATCTTTTGTGCCAAAAAAAACCAACCTTTTTATTGCACGGATAAGAGGTGGGTACGTGTCACAATAATTTTTCAATGCCCCCTCCCCATCTGAAGAATTTTACAACCCCTTTCCATGCTTAAATATTTTCAGGGCCCCCGTACTTTCCTCCCCCTTCAGGTTATACATGACCAGTTCCTTTTGTTATCTAACCATGGAAGTATTATATATCTATGTATCTTCCATAATCAGATGATCTATAAACCTAGTATAAACCTTTCCATTTTAAATTTTGTAGTATTGAGTTTAATCAAGATAACGTAACTATATCTCCGGCACGTGATAAAAATACACATACATATATCATGTATATCATGTATATCAAATAACAACGTCCAATTACTGAAGAAAGTATTTACCAGTAACACTAAATATTATCACTTCCTGGTAACAAGAACTACGTGTAAGTAAACATACATATTTTTGTTTATCATGTTTATATCTTTTAATCAAATTTGAAAAGAAATATTTAATACAAATTCCTTTATGTTAAACACTTGCATTTCCGTTCAGTATTTCAATTTTATGCATGGTAAGAAAGGATAATCTACTTTCATTCTTAGAATATAAGGTCATTGAGTTATCAATGTGAATTATTGTAATCAGTAACCCAAGTTTATTCATCGAATTGATTGATTTATTATTTTTTTTGCTGAACATCTAGTGTTATTCATAATATTATGCTTCCTGTTTTGTTTACTTTCAGACAGGTTCATCCACAGGTTCAGATACAACCCACGAACCAGAGGCGACGTCTCAGTATCTAAAGATTTCGGACAAAAACGAGAACACGTCATTCATCATGTACATCTAAATTTATGGATTGATTTTTTTTTTCATATTTGGTATTTGTTTTCGGTACCATGGCAACAGCTCGGCGGAAACCCGTTGTCGTTGTAGTGGCTATAGATTTTGGAACAACATATTCAGGCTACGCATTCTCTTCTGTCAAAGATTACAAGACAAGCAAACTTAATATAACAATTAATCAACCATGGAATTCTGGGGAAAATCGACTTTCTTCATTCAAAACACCAACAAGTTTATTGCTGAAAAGGAATGGTGATTTTGTGTCCTATGGTTACAAAGCAGAAACAGCATACGAAAATAAATTACTGGACAAAACCGCTGATAAACATGAATTCTTGTATTTCCGTCAATTCAAAATGGAATTGTATACCAGAAAAGTAAGAGACTTTTGATATTTCTATCAAATAATACCTGCCCAGTCAATTTATGTTCACATGAATACGGTTTCACAGGATGTCGAATTATTCACTTTCTAATCAACTATACATCAGAGAATATATATGCGTTCATTATGACAAATTTATAATCCATACTAACTGCTTATAACGAAAAACATTATAAGAATAACGTTTTTATTGATACTTGACACAAAAAGATTCGTATATTTGGGGGTAAATCATGGCTAATGCCCCTTTAACAAAGTCCAGAGAGTTCTATTGGTATATAAACATATCGTTATGTTTGTTATAAAAAAACATGGTTCCGGACAGAAGATAGCAAAAGACTGATTTTGTAACAACTATCTGGTTGACATGAGAGATCGCAGTGACGTGGTTAGAAAATTTTAAAAATGTATTTGATTGTTAGGAATGGTTTACTAACCAATGTTTTGAGTCATTCTTTGTTTCTCATTAGGTTTTTAGTTTTTGGTTCAATTTCAATTACACATTGGAGTAGCCCATCTTCTAAACAATATTTGATCCTTTGTTGTCCTCTTATAGTTGATGCGTTTCCCCCGGTTTTAGTTTGTAACCCGGATATTTTTCTCTCAATCGATTTATGACTTTGTAGTCGGCACACTTCTGTGCTGACATGAATTATCATTGATATAGTCATATTTATAAATTAACTGGCTACATAACTTTTAAATTTTTGAAATACTAAGGTTTTTCTACCTCAGGAATAGATTACCTTAGCTGTATTTGGCAACACGTTTTGGTCCTCAATGCTCTTCAAATTCGTTCTTTTATATTTGGCCCTTTTAACTTTTTTGGATTAGAGCGTAACTGATGAGTCTTTTGTAGACCAAACGCGCGTCTGGCGTGATTACAAAATTTAATCCTGGTATCTATGATGAGTTTATTTGAACACCGGTATACTACGGTTGCCTTTATTGTATATCTTATATGTATAATAAATGACTATCAACTTTATCTCAACGATAATACTATTTTAATGCGCATGTTTCATTTCAAAGGCACATTCCAATATGAAATTGAAAGATATCCACGGAATTGAACATTCAGCAATAGATGTGTTTACAAAGTCAATCATGGCTTTAAGACAAAGTTGTTTAGATACTCTTACACATCAAGGATATGAACTGGATGAAGATGAGATAAAATGGTGCCTGACAGTTCCCGCGATATGGACCGATGAGGCCAAAATCTTCATGCGAACCTCATGCGAGAAAGTAAAGCACATATAGGTTTTATTCATAGGGCTTTTAAAGAAAAAGGGCAAATTTTGAAAAAAAGTTGAAACACTTATCTTTCATGTAATGATTTAGTTGAATATATTAAAAAAGGGCATTAGGAGGGGAAAAACGCAAAATAAAAGGAAAGATGAAACGCCTATACTTAACAACAAAAATATAATTCTTCCATACTTAAAATCTAAACTATACACTAGGGATATTATGCGTAATTGAAAAATCAATTTTCAAAATTGTCACTTCAAAAAAATAAAATAAGTTTATTTGGTGAGTCAATTAAACGTCGTTGCCCTTATAGTGGCATATAGAGTATATATTTTAGTAACAGGCCGATGGATTATCTGTATTCCATGTGAACAATGACAGCCTTTTGTTTTTTAGCAATGATTTCTTTTTACGTTAAAGTCAAAGTATGTTTTTGTTTTATTTGATTTTGAAAAAAGTTTCAGTTTATTTGAACCTGCAAAAATATCGACAAATAGTTTTGTAATCAAAGTCTGTTTTCCGGCGTACTGATACCTCCATAAACATACTATTTTCAGGCCGGAATACCTTCTTATAGATTAGTTATCGCACTTGAACCTGAGGTAGCGTCTCTTTATTGTCAAGTTTGGTGCGCAGAAAGTGAAAAGAAAAGCGCTCTTCGTCCCCATACAAAATGTTTGGTAGTTGATTTAGGAGGTAGGTATACAACACCCTCTGGAGTTCAAATGCCGATACAAACACAGGCACCATACTTATATTAACCAACTACCGTATCATCAACACAAAGGTACATTTAGAGCTTCCCCTATGGTTTAGTGTACTATACAATGTTCTCCTATAGCGTTTATTATTTATTAATGTATGCCTGTAAGTTTAAACATATTTTACTGGCAAAAGTAGCCAAAGGGGTAGGACACAAGGTTTAACAACATTAGTGACGTCCTCTCCCTATATAGAAATAAACAATAATAAATGAAAAATATAGTAGGAATGCATGTAATACAAACTACAAACAAAACCAAAATATACAATATAATATGGAATAACATATAAAACAGGACTGAAATGAAGAGTTTGAAAGTAGGAATTCAGGATTTTAATTGATTTTTCTAAATCCTTGTGTAATTCTGATATATGAATGAACAGACTCAAAAACTTTTTATGTTTTGCTGAAAACAAAGGGACTGTCTCCAGCATATAGAAGCTCAATGGTTATAGTATATCTTTCATATTTTGAATTAAATATTTCTCTAGCTTTTGTGGTCTGATGCTGCATTTATGTACCACATTCATCTTCCTATACATTCCATCCAAAACTATCGTCGACATAAGATGGATGAGTAATACAGAAATTGTCCACAGAACAAATCTTACTCGACATATGGTACATAACCATTTAGGGTAGATTTTTTCTTATTTCTAATTCTGTGAAATAAATGAAAACATTTACTTATAGTTAAAAATTATTAGTGTATTCTACTTAAGATAAATTATCAATACTGATGACAAGAAAAATCTCACAAAAAATTTGATTTCAGGAGGAACAGCTGACATCAGCGGGCATGAAATTCTTAAAAAGGGTCTCTTCAAAGAGATATGCAAATCGGCAGGTAACGATTGTGGCGGGACATGTGTTGACCATGAATTCTTTAACGTTCTTCATAGCATTCTTGGAGCAGATCGTATGGACACATTCAAGACCAAATATGAAACAGAGTATCTTGACTTGCAGCATTCATTTGAATCTGCTAAAAGAATTATCACAAGAAATGAGACAGATAAAATTAATATCCCAGTTCCAGTTTCGGCCCTTGACAAAATATGTGGTGATGATGTCTTTCTGAAAATAGTGCAAAATTCAGAATATTCTGAAAGGATAACGATTGAAAGCGGGAAAATGCGTTTGTTTCCTGATTTTGCGAGATCATTATTCATAAAATCTAGTGAAAGCGTTATCTTAAAAATAGAGAGTGTTCTCTCTCAAAATGAAGCGGCCAATATATCTGTCCTTCTGCTCGTTGGTGGATTTTCAGAGAGCGAAATTGTTCAGGATAAAATAAAGGAAACGTTTTCTAAGAAAACCGTGATCACTCCCAAAGATCCAACCTTAGCCGTTTTGAAGGGAGCTGTTCTCTTTGGACACCAGCCGGATGTTGTAACAACTAGAATAACACAGTTTGCATATGGAAGAAAAATAAAACCGATCTTTGACAAAAAGCAACACGAGGAAAGAAAGCGCGTGCTGGTAGACGGTGAAATGAGGTGTGATGGAGTTTTTGAACTTCTGGTGAAATCTGGAAGTTCCGTTCCAATTGGGAAAAATATTACAAAACTTTATCACACTATAAAAAAGAATCAGGAGACAATTCGTGTTGCTTTGTACAAATCGTACAACGACGACACTAAGTACATAGACGACGAAGATTGTAGCTTGGTAGGGGAATGTTTTATAACAGTTCCGAACCCATGTGAACAAAAAAGAACTGTAAAAGTCGAATTCGAATTTGGAGATACAGAAATATTCATAACTGCTACTGACAAAAATACCAAAGAAGTATCTAAAGAAACATTCCGTCTAGAATGATTAAAGTGAGATAGCTTAGATGAATATTTCCCTTTAAAGATGACATGGATTAAATGCAAATTACTTATTTTTTGTGTTAATATCTAGACAATATATTAATTTATTATAACAATAGTAAAGCATAATAAAGTCTACCTATGTAAGTAGCATAATGATGATATTATAAATATTATGAATGCACGGTAAGGGGTTTTTAAAGAATGAGAATAAGCAGTTACCTAGTCGCATTGATCATTGACCAAGAAGTAGGAACAAGTGAGTCGAAAGGATAATAAAGCTATTAGCCATGCCACAGTCAACAAATTTTAGTTAGTAAATTATATAGGTCTAGGTCTATAGATTGATTATCAAATGTAATTTCTAGAGATCACAGTGGTTTTTCAAATGACTTACAAAAAGGAAAATCACAAAAATATTGAACTCAAGGAAAATTCAAAACGGAAAGTCCCTAATCAAATGAAAAAATCAAAAGCTCAAACTCTTCAAACGAATGGACAATAACTGTCATATTCCTGACTTGGTACAGGCATTTTCCTATTTAAAAATTGGTGGATTAAATCTTGTTTAATAGCTAGCTAAACCTCTCACTTGGATGACAGTCGCATACAATTAATTTATATTGACAACGATGTTTGAACAAAACAAACATAATTAGTACAGCAGTCAACATTGTGTTATAATCTTAATACCTATAAAACAAACAAATGTGTATCAAAGAAACTAACAAAGGCATATAGACAAAGCACATTAGCCATAATGAAAGACAAGAATACAACTTTTATCATGACACAATTACACAATGACAGGATGAATAAATAAAGAGCCAAGTCATATATATATAAAACATAAAAAAGGCATATAGACAAAGGACATTAACAAAAATTAAAGACACGAATACAAAAACTTATCAAAGAAAAATTATAATAGAAAAATAACACAAGATTTTGTCAATGACATTGTTTAACATTATATTACTTTGTTTAAATGAATATTCATCTGTTTGTTTAAATGTTCTTTACATTATTCTAAGCATTTCAATAACTTACTGTTCTTTTTTTTGGTAATTTTATTGATACTTTAGCTCAATGATTGGTTAATAAAATATCTTGTATTATGTATCGTGTATATACTATTTCAAAAGATTGGTACGAATTATAAAACAAAACAAAGCAACTAACATAAAATGATAAAATTATTTTAAGACTCAACATACTCAATTTTTATATAGGATAATACCCAATTTATTTTAGCAGAGGAGAAGGTTATAACATGTATAGCATTTTGTCCTGATTCTGTATTTTTTAAGGAAAAAATTGTACTGACAGGCAAACAAATATTACGAATAAATTCATTTCACAGTACAATAGTTACTTGTATTTTTTTTTACATGTTAATAATTCATTTGTTTTTACAACCTTCTTCTTCAAATGCAAATACAAATATACAAGAACATTGACAATATTTACTCTAAAATGTCTCGTATATTTGATTTCAACGTGTAATTGAGTGACCATACATAAATGAAGTAGAAAAAGCATCTATCACTTAAACGTGATAGGTAAAATAGAATTCATTTTTTTCAATTAATATTTAGGGTTGTTTCAAGCCAAAAAATGCGCGTATTTTAAGACTATTGTTACCGTATAGCAGTTACACAAAATCTTAAAATAGGTATTAACTTAAACTTTCAAGTTAAAGTATTTACTGAAACTTACATAAATCTATTTTTAGAAGAAATTTTTACCTGAGATCAATATGTAAAGGCATACACATTAATTATGAACTTCCTATTTGAAAAACAGAGCAGAATATTTGAGCAGTAATGATAATATTCGGATAACAGGTATAATTTATGTTGTATAACCCTGTTTGTATTACTATCATCTGTATTAATTCTGAGAAACAAATAATAATTTTAATTCTTGTTTCGTTTCGTTTGTTTATTAGTTTATTAGTTTATTTGTTTGACTGTTAGTTTATTTGTTTGACTGTTTATATATTTGTTTACAAATCTCTTTAGACCATGGCATAACGAAAGTGAAACAAGATTAATGGGAATTTTGTCATAATTCATTAAGGTATTGTAATTACCATCTTAGTAACCGCATTACTATTCCTTTATTTTTGGCACTTTCATCAAACATGTTAATGTTCAGCAGAAGGAATTGAAGACTGTGGCCACGTTTATACATCAACATTTACCATAATTAAAGACAAAGTTGCGGACCTGGTAATGTTTTTTAAGCATGGCATTAACTACATATTTTAATTTAGATGGTATTCATGTTTCAGAAAAATAAAGAATTAATAATAAGCTCGATTTTGAGATTTTATGGTTTCCACAGGAATGCCAAAATAAATAAACACCTGGGATGGTGTTCTCAAAGCTATATTAGGATTAGGACGTGTCCTAAGACCATCTTATGACAAGACTTTGTCCTAAGTCGTGTTCTCGAAGCTCTCTTAACTTAGGATATATCATATTTTAGTCCTTACTTTAGGACACCTAATTAGGTGTCTTAAAATCATCATATCTTCATCCTAACGTTGTTCATGCTTTTTTCTCATTTTATTACGTGAAGATGAACGTGAAAAGAAACGCACCATCGGTTATTAACTCGTATAAAGAAATTGTGCATGATTTAAAACTTTGAACTTGTAAACAATTTTATTAATTGGTTTCGTCTCTAATAAATGTTTTATCAAACAATTACTTTAACTATTTAGAATTTCGCATATAGGATATTTGTAGGACGTCCTAACATAAGATGCGTCTGAGATAGCTTCGAGACGCAACTTAAGAGTGTCCTAAGTCGATCCTAAGTCCATTCTAAAATCGGTCTTATCTATGACTTACGACGAATCTTAGGATACTTTCGAGAACACCATCCCTGAATTTTCATTTGATAAAATCGATCATTTACACAATTTAAATCTCTTATCCGTGCCATTTGTATGTAGATATCAATCGTCCATCTATTGTCCATGTCAATTTCAACATCTCATGATATCAATAGACAGGACATGCAGTTTCCAGATGGCACGAAAAAAAAAGAATCTTGAAATCTTTAAAAGTTTATAATTTTCTGAAAAGAAAACTATACTTAAAACTGAATTGCTTTGTTTTTCCATGACTTCAGCTTCTTCTGTAAATTTTGTGGTGTTAATATGGCCATATTTGTAAAGAGGTTAAACTGATGAAGCTTAATTGTGTGTGACAAAAAGTAAAAAGTCGTAAAAAATTGATCTCCTCATATAACACACGGTTAGAACTTGTTGAAATTAAAAAACTTAAATAGTTCCACTTTATTTTTTAATTAAATCCAAATAGAATATTAATATACATGTAAATTTATAATCCATGTTTTTCTAAATGTTTGTTTGAACTTCTATGCTTACATTTTTCTTCAAAATATTCATTCGTTTACCTTTGACATACAAGTGTAACCATCTTTCGTAAATGTCACTTTATATTTTTATTGGCATCTTATCTGTAGAATTTTATAATTTCAAGTTGTTTAAGAATATAGCATTTGTCGTACAATCATAGACATAAACTTTATTTGTGTCCATATAAGTATACAAGTGAATAATTGTGAAATAAATCTCTTACAAATCCGTAAATGTGTTCATGATTAAAATTTCTGAGGGCAGGTTATTTAAATTATACTTTTTAATACTTTCCAGTTAAATTTAGATTTTTGTTTAAAATATTTGCTTTAATTTGTTTATTAGTATTTTTTGAAACAAAAATCCATTAATTAATTTACTCAAGATAATCAACCAAAATCAAACAAGCATGAGGTATCTTGCATACATCAATTGCTTATCTGATTACAGGAATAACTGTGACAGTTAAACTTCTAGACTCATTGTTAAATACGATTATGATATAAACGAAATGGACGAAAAGAATCAAATTTAAAGGTAAAAATCATAGGTATAAGAACAGATAACAATATGGTCAAAAAGAAAAAAACAAATACAAACATATACATACAAAATTCCACAACACACTAAAAGTTAACATCTGAGTAACTCGAACACTATTACAAATCAATAAGTGCATTCAGGTGCTTTTGACAGATAATCAGTGTTGATACACTAGTAACAACTGTTATATTGGTCATGAAATTAAAGTAAACATCCAATAAGACAGAAAGACTCAAAGAAATGCACAGTTTAATATGAAGTAAAAAGTTCCATTATTTATATATTTTAATTCTTCATTTGTTTTCTAACTTGACAAATAGCATAAAAAGATGTGCGATTTTATATATACGACAAACAAATCATAACAAATTACTGATGATCTAGTATTTAAATTCAAAGAATGGCTTGTGAAGAATCTGACAACACGTTATTGGTGGCAGCTATCGATTTTGGAACAACTTACAGTGGCTATGCGTTTTCAACTAGAATTAGTTTCAAAAAAGATAAACTAGATATTAAGGCCAATCAAGTGTGGAATGCAGGTTCTAAACAACTTTTGTCATTGAAAACACCAACATGTATACTCCTGAGGAAAAACCTAGAAATAGTATCTTTCGGATATCAAGCAGAGAATGATTATGCTGCGGTAGTGACTGACGAGACGGAAGATGATTATTATTTCTTTCAGCAGTTTAAGATGAAGTTATATCGCTGTGAGGTTAGTTTTGAATGTTTAGTTGTTTTCATTATGTTTCTTATCTTTAGATTTGTTAGATACCTGTTGTCATATAAGAGCCAAGGCATGTATAAAGTGTAAAACGTGTAAAACAAAAAAAGCGACGAACATAATATAACATGATTTAAACAAACTGAGTGTGATACAATTTTGTCCTGAGATACAGCTTAAGAATTTGTAAGGCCTCTCTCAAAAGAAGGATCATTATTTTACACCTGAACAAATGACTTTATCCATACACGATAGCGAGCAAATATGTATTTCAAATACTACATGCACATCATTATATAATAAATATGTATACCTCATTGACTGATGTAACAATTACCAGAATAGAAAGCCAAACGGGGTGTTGTCAGACCCTGATAAGCAAATCTTAGATTTGTAATCAGAATTGGCTTACACATAAATATACAAATATTCATTTCCTATCTATTGAGAGCCATAATCATGTTGTGATTAAGGTTATCTCGGGAAAATACATCATAATACCAGAAAGTACAGGCTGTGTAGTTTTATGGGTTCTTTTTACAAAGATAGGGTTTCGGATATATATCGATTCTTTTAAATGAATAACTATTCAATTACCAAATTTCCGTCAAAATGTCCTGTATAAATATATGTATTTTTACAGAATCTATCATTAGATACTCCATTACTTGATGTTCTATGACAGTCATTGCCAGCAGTTGTTGTGTTTGCCTCCTGTATAAATATATGTATTTTTACAGAATCTAACATTAGATACTCCATTACTTGATGTTCTATGACAGTCATTGCCAGCAGTTGTTGTGTTTGCCTCCTGTATAAATATATGTATTTTTACAGAATCTAACATTAGATACTCCATTACTTGATGTTCGTCGGCAGTCATTGCCAGCAGTTGTTGTGTTTTCTTCCTGTATAAAGGCTCTTTGTGACCACCTACATCAGACACTTTCAGATAAGGGAGTATCTGTGAACCCGGATGAAATTAAATGGGTATTGACAGTTCCTGCCATATGGTCTGATGGAGCAAAACAGTTCATGAGAGAAAGTGCTAAGAAGGTTTGTTTCTTTTTAGTTAATATGTTTAGTATTTGATGTCATTTTGTGTATGATGACAAACAACTTTATTTTTCTCCGTATGCAAAACTATCCCGTCGAATGTAAAGAATATAGTTATCAAAGGTACGAGGATTCTAATTTAATACGCCAGACGCGCGTTACGTCAACATAAGACTCATTAGTGACGCTCAGATCTAAATAGTTATAAAGTCAAACAAGTACGAAGTTGAAGAGCATTGAGGACCCAAAATTCCAAAAAGTTGTGCCAAATACGGGTAAGGTAATCTATTCCTGAGGTAAAAATGCCAAATACGACTAAGAAATGTGGCTCTTATGTATACACGATATAAACGACACATCATTAAATGTAAAAAAAAACAAACAACAAAACAACAGTGTTTCTTTACATCTTGTCAAGATGAAAATGTGATTTTAAATAAGAAGATAAGGTACGAGTGCCAACGAGACAATTTTCCATCCAGGTAACAGTGTGTAAAAAGTAAACAATTATAGTACAGTTTTCATCACAGAGCCTTGGCTCACACCAAAAAGCAAGTAATAAAGAGCCAAAAAATTACTAGCTAACGTTATTAAATAAAATCTATATCCGATTCCCGCATACGTTTATGCTCCGTGGAAATCGGGTCCAGATTTTATATCACCACCGTTTTCGGTCTCATGTCAATTATTCTTCGGCATTTGGATCCCTCCGCGGATTTAGATACCCAACGGAATTATATTAATATGATAACAACATCTGATAATTAACCCAAATCATATATTTTTTCTTCTATATATTTTTATTGTTTGGAGAAAATTTGATCGATTTCAATACATCACGGATGGATGAAAAAGAACGTTTGTTATTAATTGATATAGTTCACATGTAGTTAACTTGTTTTACTAATTAATATGTACTTACGCACACATCACGTCTCCGTCTATTTGAATGTGTTGTTCTTGAAGTAAGCAAATGCATTTTCTTTATTTCAGGCTGGTATAAAAAATGATAAGCTTGCCATATCCTTGGAACCGGAAGATGCCTCTATCTTCTGCCAGTGTTTATCCATGGCGAGTCAACAAGGTTTTAAAGAAGTATTTTCTAAGATTCAGAAGGGAACAAAATATATGGTAGTTGATTTAGGAGGCAAGTGATTCCCTTAAGCCATTACATATTTTTATCTAGTACTTCTTTGGCTTGTTAAACAGCAGAAGTAACATTCTGTATGTGCCTGTTCCAAATCAGAAGCTTAAAGTTCAATGGTTGACGTTGGTTCATGTCTGTCAAAGGAGTAGTCCCGGTAAGGGCCAATTTTGGCCTCAAATTTCAGGTTCGTCTGAAGAAAGATCTTGTACACTTTTTAAACACTTAAGTGTCTACTTCAGTCGATTCAATTAGTTTGTGTGAAATATTTGAACTGATTTAGTCATTTCAGACCCTCATATTTAAGCTTAATTATAAAAAAATCTATCAATTATGCCATAATATGTCACTTTTCAGATAGTTTTTGTCAAAAAATGAAAGTGGTCTCATCCGTGTTCATCCTCAACCTTTATATATGCTATGTATTATCATCAAATACAACTTACATTTAAATATTAAGAATTAACACAAATGCGGCCTATTCCATTTAAGACGAAACCCGTCTTAAATTTAATTCAAATGCTAAAAGTGTGAAGATTTCAGTAATTTAGCATGACTCAATGATGCTAGTACCCGATATATGTGCTTATATTGTCAAAAGCAGCACATATTTATGTAGCAGAAATATTCTACTTTCTAATAAATAGCTGAAAGTTTACATTATAACAATTTTGTAAAACTGATGTATTTTGGGGCCCAAAAGGGGTCTTACTGAACCTTCTCCGTTTTTCTTACATGGTTTGTGTGTTAGTTTTTCTTATCTGAATTGCTATATATTTATCATAACGGTAGCCTTTATAGCCGACTACAAATGTATATACGGTATTGAATTTTCTAATTGTTGAAAGCCTTATAGTTACCTACATGTATAATTGCTTACAGTCACGTCATTTAATCTTTGGTGGATATTTGTCTCATTGACAATCATACAACATCTCCTTTTTTATACAGTATATATTTCATTAGGTTTATCGTGAAATCGTATAACCTAAACACCACATCTCATTTAAGTTTTACACTTCAGTATTGCAGGGTACATGTTTCAAGAATTCTAATAGCCTGAATTCTTAAAATGAGATATGCATGTTTTGTTACCTTTAATAACTGTTTACGCCACTGCTGGTGGACGTTTCGCCCTCGAGGCTATCACCAACCCGGTAGTCAGTACTTCGGTGTTGACATGAATATCAATTATATGGTCGTTTTTATAAATTTTCTGTTTACAAAACTTTAATTTTTTCGAAAACTAAGGATTTACTTATCCCAGGAATAGATGACCTTAGCCGTATTTGGCAACACCTTTTTGGAATGTTAGGTCCTCAATGCTCTTCAACTTTGTCCTTGTCTGGCTTTATAACTATTTTGATCTGAGCGTCACTGATGAGTCTTATGAAGACGAAACGCGGGTCTGGCGTATTGAATTATAATCCTGGTACCTTTGGTAACTTTTTTTTGTGTTTGGCATTTTTGTCGAGCCTTCGAATTTAGTCGAAAAAGCGAGACATAGGTATCCTACATTCCGTCGTCATCGGCGGTGGCGTCCACATTTATTTACTCTGTGGTTAAAGTTTTTAAAATTTTAATAACTTTCTAAAACTATCCGGGATTTGTACCAAACTTTGACAGAAACTTGTCTAAGCTACTAAGCTGGCTATACAATCGGGATTGAAACGCCCTTCACCGGTGACATCAACACAATGAATGTAAAAACTCATAAAATTTACTATATTAAAATCTGTAATTACTTTGAACCGTACGGTGACTAAGGGTATGCAATACCGACTAAGTGAGATATGAGATTTACGAATAAAACCAAGCTTTTTGTTTACGTTGTTTTAAAACTTCCTACGTTTAGTTGTAACATTGTCTTGAGAGGGGACTAGCAGTTATGAATGTTGCATATAAAAATCACTCTGAACACCCGGAGATATCTACCTATCAAAAAGATAGAAACTAAATAAAACTTCGTCGTAATGTTATAAGCATGCATGATCTTTCCTGGTTCATTTTGGTCACCAATGATATGTACAATGTATGTGTACTAGCTTACCAAATTCTTTAGCACACGTGGGCGTATTAAGTTTGACAAGATTTGGCCATCGAATGACTTTGATATTTTGCAAAGGGGAGATATTTTAATGACTATTATCAAGATAGTGAGCATTGCAAATACCAATCATAAGTGGGTACGACTTCATTCCCTTTTCAATTTTGTATGCTTAGTCGTTACCCAGATAGAATTTTGATTAAGTAGATTATGTGTGTTTGGTAGGGGGAAGAGGGGTGATAAAATATTATAGGCATCGCTTTTCAAAATCTTAAGTATTTTAATTGCCGAATTGACTGTTCCTCTTGTATCTATCGTCCCTCCTCAATATACCACAACTTAGAGAATGGATAATGTTTTTCAGAAATCTAACACAAACTTTCTTATCTGTCCTCCCATATAAATGAATAAAAGAATTTAAGTTAATATGTTCTTTAACATGTACCAACTTATCACTTACATTTTAAGGCGGGACTGTGGATATTACTGCTCATGAGAAGTTAGATGAACACACGATGGTGGAGTTATGTAAAGCTACAGGAGACGACTGCGGTGGTTCATCCGTAGATAAAGAATTCTTGCAAATATTCGATGATATCGTTGGAAAAGATGTGATGAAAAGCTTGGCATGTGAAGAGGTAGATTCGTATCTTGATCTCTGTAGATCATTTGAAACAACGAAACGTAAACTTGAAGCTAGTAGTATAAGGCCAAAAGTCACAATTACTTTTCCCTTTTTTGCTATCGACAAACTTTGTAAACGGAAACGTGATAAAGAATTCGAAACATTGCTTTCAGAGTCAAAATACTCACAAAAGATCACATTGAAGAATGATAAACTGATAATTGATTTAGAATTTATGAAATCTTTATTCAGAAAGGTAATCGACAGAACTATCAAATTGATTAGAAATACATTCTCTAATGGTAAGGCACGCGACATTACTACATTACTTCTTGTTGGCGGATTTTCCGAATGTCATTTAGTTCAAGAGGAAATTCGAAAGGCTTTCAGTGACAAAACGGTTATTTCTCCGGATGACCCAGGACTGGCGGTGCTTAAAGGTGCCGTTTTGTTTGGACACATGCCAAATCTAATCCAATCAAGATTTACTCGAAGGACATATGGACGTCGTATCAAACCTTTATTCAACAGTAATTTGCATGATCGATCAAGACTTGTGGTTGAAGACGGCGAAGAAAGATGCGAAGGCGTTTTCGAGGCTTTTATGACTGCCAATGAATCCATCCAAGTTGGTACTAAGGTAAAAGTCAGCTACCATACCATACGAAGAAGACAAGACAAAATTAATGTTGCAATTTACGTCACGGAAGAAGAAACTATCCCAAAGTACGTTGATGAAAAGGGGTGTAGAAAAATAGGCGAGTTTGTAATTGATATTCCGAATCCAACCGACGAAAGGCGCCATGGCGTTGTCCAGTTTACATTCGGAGATACGGAAATAAAGGCAAAAGCCATGGAAACAGAATCAAAAGCTGTTGTTCGAGCAAAGCTAAATCTTCTTTAAGATGCCTTTAAAGATTAAGCCTCCTTATGTGTAATACTTTAGATAATTTGACTTTTATTTCTTCTATCGGTCATATATAGATGTCATGTTTTGTGTTGTTCAAATATCCTGAGAAATGTGTCTTAATACTAGTATTAGAAAATGAAGATATATGATATAATGGGACAACTATGCATTAGAGACTTTAGTGCAACTAAAGGCCTTAAACAGTATACAAAACATATACCAAAAACGAAACATATACTGAATACGGAATCTATATTGTATCCGAAACCCATACTAAATACTTAATACGGAACCCATACTAAATACGAAACTTATACTGAATACAAAACCTATACTCAATACGAAACCTATATTGTATACGAAACCCATACTTAATACAAAACCTATGCTGAATACGAAACCCATACTAAATAATAAATATAAAAACCATACTGAGTACGAAACATATACTGAATACGAAACATATACTGAATACGAAACCTATATTGAATGCGGAACCCATACTAAATAAAAAACCTATACTAAATACGAAACCTATACTGAATAGAAATCTACTAAAATCTTGCGAATGATAAATAAACACTCAATTTCAAGAAAATAAGTTTGAATTATGCTTACTATACATATCCCAATTCAAAGTTTGCAGTTAATTCATATAAAACAAGTTTCAATTATACGGTATACGTACATGTGCATGTTTATCTTTAGTACTAAACATGAATGCAATGTGTTGGTACTGAAGTTACGATTCAAAACGGGTTACAAACTGAAACTGAGCGAAACGCATCAAATATAAGAGAACAACGAAACAACAGAAACACAACATTAAAATGTAACACACACAGAAACGAACTTTAATATAACAATGGCTATATTCCTGACTTAGTACAGGACATTTTAAGAGAAAAATGGTGGGTTGAATCTGGTTTTTTTGCATGCCAAACCTCCCGCTTTTATGGCAATGTTGAATATAACATGAAAATGACAACTTTACATGACAAGACTACAATACAAGTAAATAGGAGAACATATAGGACAGAGAAAAACACGAATAATAGCTAACAAAAGGTACCCGGTTTAAAATTTAATACGCCAGTCGTGCTTTTCGTCCACACAAGACTAACCAGTGAGGCTCAGATAAAAAATGTTCGAAACCCAAAACAAGTACAAAGTTGAAGAGCACTGAGGACCAAATGTTCCAAAATAATTACGGCTAGGGTTATCGCCTGGGATAAGAACATCATTATTATTTAGAATAATTCATACGTTTGCAAACAGTTAATCTTATAAAATGACTATATAGTAGATATACATGATAAAACCAAAATGTTGACTAACGACAGAATAAAACCGGATACATTAAATAAAACAAACTAATCCAGCATATAAAGATACACAACCGAGTTAGCCAAAGCCTCAACGCACAAAGTGACGTCACATTTGAATTTCTAAAAATACTTCCCAAAAATAAGATAGAATTAGGATTGATTTAAGATTAGATTTATAATACTGATATTACATTTATTAGAGACCTACTGCCGGTTTCCAAGTCAATACGTTTTGGTTTTAAAACTTATTCTGATTCGAAATGTATTGAGTCGTATGAAATGGAAGATTTCATATCTAAAGGGGATGAGACATGCATAAGTTACCGATACTGTTGCATGTAGTTCAGTATTGAATGAACTTTAAACTATCGTTATCTTTTTGTCAGGTACTACTGAACAAAATAAATTCATATCAAGTAAGCAGTTTGATAGTCATGAGTCATGAGGCCCTCATTTTTTTTTTATCTGTGTACATATACCTGCATTGCAAAAAGTAATATTTTTATCGAGACAACATGTACAATGCTGTTAAGTTTGCAACTTATGAACCAATCACGTACATGTACATTACTTAAATAATTTACAGAATATTTACACAAAGATTTCACCAGAAGCAGGACTAGTTATAAGTCGATATTACGCAATTTTTATCATTTTCTTTGGACAAAAGTAAAACAATGGTTATTCATATTTGTTACAATTCAAAGGTATACATATGGAAATGTTTAGTTATACTTTTTGTCCTTTTTGGTTTTATCAGCTCCTCAATTTTTAAATATATTTTGGATTCTCAAATGTAGTGGCCTCGAGCATTACTGAAGAGACATTTATTTTCTGGTATGTCACACGGGTAATGAAAATTAAATTTGTCGTTTATATGACGAAGGGCTGCATTTATACGGTAACTACTTAAACACAAAGTAATATCCAAATCGTTTGCTAGGGTTGTGGCTTTATACATCCGCTAGTGTAGTTTATTGATTGTTTATGGCCTCGTTTATAATGGATATAACGAAATTGAAAACACAACAGTTATTTACACCATACAAGCCAACAACATCCCGTTTTATAAGTATAATAACTTACTTACTTACTAGTATATCTAATAACCAATATGAATTAAAATTCGGTAATGTTAATGTTATCACTACCACTGTGTTCATACATCTGTCGGAGGACTGCAAGGTTATTCAAATCTGCTGCTACATTGTAAAATACTCTTAATTATTTTAATTAAAGAAATATATCTCCCCCATACAAATTGCTGATACTATTTCCTTTTTCATTTGGTTTTATTCTCAAATATTGAGTCCATTGATATGCGTATCGGGTGCAGTAAAAGTGAAATTATTATTTTTTTTATGATAAAAATTCATGGAATTGATCAGAAATGTCCAAAGTTTTTTTTCACATTTGAAACAGAAGGGTTTTCCAGAACCCGTGCTCTTCTTGTGGACATTTTGACAGTCAATTTTAATAAAACACCAATGAGAAACAACGATAGACAACATCCGTGCAAACTTTGTACAAATTCCGGGAACAATATGTTCAGTGATAAATTATAAGATCTTTGAGACATTTCTGGTGCCTGCGTTATTATAGAAGTTACAAGTAGGACATTGATATAACATGGAATACTTTTGACCTACTTTTAAGTGTAAATTTAGGTGTGTGTGCATGTAATAGTTATCCCTCCGAAAGTATAAGAACAAAGATGCAAGTATCATTTAATGCATTCTATATCATGGAAATACAAATATACTCTTATATATACTTGTAAATATTTGTAAAAAAAAATGTATATGCTGTTTTACAAAGTGTTCTAACTTAATTAAACAAACTTGATTTACTTGAGATTAAAAAAAATTCATAAAACAATATAATGAATACTGAATAATTTAATTGTGTTTTGTTTTAAATTTATGCCAAAACAATTTAAACGATGTAAATATGTTATAAAAGGATAAAAGAGTTAATTAAAGTTCAATTCTTCTTGAATAATTGATAGGTCTTTCCTTCCATTTTCTTTTAATTATACTGTCATAAATAAATATATCATATATATATATTGATTGATAAATTTATTGATTAGTTGGTTGGTTGGTTGGTTTATTAGTTAAATACTTGATACAGGGTCTCTTGAAACAAGCGAAAAAAAGAGACCTTGGATTCCGTATTAAACACATGAAACGGAAACATGTATTGAATGATTGATTGATTGATTGATTGATTGGTTGGTTGGTTAAACACGTCGGTTAAATATGCTGGTTAAACACGTTGGTTGGTTAAACACGTTTAATAGGCTCAATTAAAACAAGCAAAAAAAACCACCTTGGATCCCTTATGAAACACATTAAACGGAAACATTGATTGATTGATTGATTGATTGATTGATTGATTGATTAATTGATTGAATGATTGATTGGTTGGTTGGTTGGTTGGTTGGTTTGGATTCAAACACACATAAAACTGTTTAAATAGTGCCAAAAACCACATAATTTGATGATCTTGACCTTTGACCTTGTGACCTTCGTCAAGGTCATTGCTCCACAAGGTCATTGCAAAAGACCCTATGGGTCAAGGACCTTTTGTTTAAGAGTTTTGCCTAAAAATGGCTTTTTAAAAACCATTAGTGGGAGTTATGTCCCTTACATGATGGTAAAATCAATATAGTCATAATGTAAAAAAGTTGTCCCTTGAAGTACCAATCATTTTTCACTGCTTAAATTTTCTGTATCAATAACCGTTCAATAGTTATAGGGAAATGAAAAACTTTTGAAAATCTAAAATATGACCTTGACCTTTGACCTATATTTTTAAGTTTTGGTCCAATGAACTCAAATCTGAAGACCCACAGTCTTTACGACTTACGGTTCATGAGATTTATATGCATATCGAAAATTAAAATATTCAAGGGGAAATAACTCCTATAATAAGTCACTGGATCGCTTCGGTTAAAATTATTTGAACTTGTATTATTTGGCAAGGAACATTTAAAAAAAAACCATTTGCCGCTAAGTCTTATAGTTCATGAGTTATAGCGATAACAGTGTTTTTTGTAATTGGGGAGATAACACCTATAACGTAAATAGTACACTTCGGTGCCCTTAATACAAGATAGCTTTTATTGACCCGATACTTGGTACCAAAGATTATTTTGATATCTTGCGTACTTTTCTTGGGGATTGACTTTGAAAACGGCGGAAGAAAAAGAATAATAATTAAACTGTCAATTGTTCTTGAACAATTGAGAGGTCTTTCCTTTTGTAATGTAAAATACATGTTCAAATAGACGTAGAATGTATTGAAAAGATTTAAAACACACTGAAAAACCTTTAAATAAGGTTAAAAACACCAAATTCGCTATATGGGACATGACCTTGACCTTTGACCTTTTGACCTTTGTCAAGGTCATTAGTCCCCAATGTCATCGCCGAAGACCCCATGGGTCTAGGACCTTTGGTTATATAGTAAAAGATGATTTTGTCTTTCCAGAAACCTAAAACAGGTGTTATGCCCCTTAAAAAAAGGTCAAATCTCTTCGGTCAAAATGTAACAAAGTTGTGCCGTAATGACTCAAACATTTTCCACTATTTAAAACTTCTGTAAGTATAATGGTTTCTGAGATTATCCCATAACAAGGTGTTAGGTCAAAGGTCAAGGTCAACATACAAATTTGACCTTGAGGTATTTTTCAATGATACATAAATTGATGATGATTGGTGAAGATCCTAGGTGTCTACGACTTAAGGTTTCTGAGTTTTGGTGGTCAACCGACACCGGTTAATTTTCATAGGGCATAACCCTACCAATGAGTCGTTGAATCTTTTCGATCCAAATGTAACGAAGAGCCAGGGTCTGGTCCTGAACAAATTTCACCCTTTGTTTTTTTTCTACCTATTACGGTTACAGTGTTGGAACGATAACAAGGTTTTTGGGTTTCGGAGGGATTACTCCGAACCGACAAAATATTTCAACTCACAGGGTGAGTTCCGGATAGGTATTCATGACACCGATACAAAGTGTGAACATGAAAGCGACACGTCTTACGGTTACGGAGGCTAACTTCGTCAAAGTTTGGCGGAACAAAAAGAATAATAATTAAAATGTCAATTGTTCTTGAACAATTGAGAGGTCTTTCCTTTTGTAATGTAAAATACATGTTCCAATAGACGTAGAATGTACTGAAAAGCTTTAAAACACACTGAAAATCCTTTAAATTAGGTCAAAAACACATAATTCGCTATATAGGACATGACCTTCACCTTTGACCTTTTGACCTTTGTCAAGGTCATTAGTCCCCAATGTCATTGCTGAAGACCCCATGGGTCTAGGACCTTTGGTTATATAGTAAAAGCTGATTTTGTCTTTTCAGAAACCTAAATCAGGGGTTATGCCCCTTACAGAAAGGTCAAACCTCTTTGGTCAAAATGTAACAAAGTTGCGCCTAAATAACCCAAACATTTTCCACTATTCAAAACTTCTGTAAGTATAATGGTTTCTGAGATTATCCCATAACAAGGTGTTATGTCAAAGGTCAAGGTCAACATACACATTTGACCTTGAGGTATTTTTCAAAGTCACATGAATTGATGATGAATGGTGAAGATCTTAGGTGTCTACGACTTACGGTTTCTGAGTTTTGGTGGCCAACCGACACCGGTTAATTTTCATAGGGGCATAACCCTACCAATGAGTCGTTGAAACTTTTCAATCCAAATGTAACGAAGAACCGGGGTCTGGTCCTGAACAAATTTCACCCTTTGTTTTTTTTCTACCTATTACGGTTACGGTGTTGGAACGATAACAAGGTTTTTGGGTTTCGGAGGGATTACTCCGAACCGACAAAATATTTCGACTAACAGGGTGAGTTCTGGATAGGTATTCATGACACCGATACAAAGTGTGAACATGAAAGCGACACGTCTTACGGTTAAGGCTGCTAACTTCGTCAAAGTTTGGCGGAAAAAGAATAATAATAATAATTAAACTGTCAATTGTTCTTGAACAATTGAGAGGTCTTTCCTTTTGTAATGTAAAATACATGTTCCAACAGACGTAGAATGATTTTAAAACGTCAAGGTCAACCTTAAAAAGCTCGAAAACACACTAAAAATCCTTTAAATAAGGTTAAAAACACTAAATTCGCTATCTGGGACATGACCTTGACCTTTGACCTTTTAACCTTTGTCAAGGTCATTAGTCCCCAATGTCATTACTGAAGACCCCAGGGGTCTAGGACCTTTGGTTATATAGTAAAAGCTGATTTTGTCTTTTCAGAAACCTAAAACAGGGGTTATGCCCCTTATAGAAAGGTCAAATCTCTTTGGTCAAAATGTAACAAAGTTGCGCCATAATTACCCAAACATTTTCCACTATTTAAAACTTCTGTAAGTATAATGGTTTCTGAGATTTTTCCATAACAAGGTGTTAGGTCAAAGGTCAAGGTCAACATACAAATTTGACCTTGAGATATTTTTCAAAGATACATGAATTGATGATGAATGGTGAAGATCCTAGGTCTCTACGACTTACGGTTTCTGAGTTTTGGTGGTCCACCGACACCGGTTAATTTTCATAGGGGCATAACCCTACCAATGAGTCGTTGAATCTTTTCGATCCAAATGTAACGAAGAACCAAGGTCTGGTCCTGAACAAATTTCACCCTTTGTTTTTTTTCTACCTATTATGGTTACGGTGTTGGAACGATAACAAGGTTTTTTGGTTTCGGAGGGATTACTCCGAACCGACAAAATATTTCGACTAACAGGGTGAGTTCCAGATAGGTATTCATGACACCGATACAAAGTGTGAACATGAAAGCGACACGTCTTACGGTTTAGGCTGCTAACTTCGTCAAAGTTTGGCGGAAGAATAATAATAATAATTAAACTGTCAATTGTTCTTGAACAATTGAGAGGTCTTTCCTTTTGCAATGTAAAATACATGTTCAAATAGACGTAGAATGTATTGAAAAGCTTTAAAACACACTGAAAATCCTTTAAATAAGGTTAAAAACACTAAATTCGCTATCTTGGACATGACCTTGACCTTTGACCTTTTGACCTTTGTCAAGGTCATTAGTCCCCAATGTCATTGCTGAAGACCCCATGGGTCTAGGACCTACGGTTATATAGTAAAAGCTGATTTTGTCTTTTCAGAAACGTAAAAGAGGCTTTATGCCCCTTAAAAAAAGGTCAAATCTCTGCGGTCAAAATGTAACAAAGTTGCGCTGTAACGACCCAAACATTTTCCACCATTTAAAATTTCTGTAAGTATAATGGTTTCTGAGATTATCCCATAACAAGGTGTTAGGTCAAAGGTCAAGGTCAACATACAAATTTGACCTTGAGGTATTTTTCAAAGATACATGAATTGATGATGATTGGTGAAGATCCTAGGTGTCTACGACTTACAGTTTCTGAGTTTTGGTGGCCAACCGACACCGGTTAATTTTCATAGGGGCATAACCCTACCAATGAGTCGTTGAATCTTTTCGATCCAAAGGTAACGAAGAACCGGGGTCTGGTCCTGAACAAATTTCACCCTTCGTTTTTTTTCTACCTATTACGGTTACGGTGTTGGAACGATAACAAGGTTTTTGGGTTTCGGAGGGATTACTCCGAACCGACAAAATATTTCGACTCACAGGGTGAGTTCCGGATAGGTATTCATGACACCGATACAAAGTGTGAATATGAAAGCGACACGTCTTACGGTTACGGAGGGAAATTTTGTCAAAGTTTGGCGGAACAAAAAGAATAATAATTAAACTGTCAATTGTTCTTGAACAATTGAGAGGTCTTTCCTTTTGTAATGTAAAATACATGTTCCAACAGACGTAGAATGTATTGAAAAGGTCAAAGTCAACCTTTAAAAGCTCGAAAACACACTAAAAATTCTTTAAATAAGGTTAAAAACTCTAAATTCGCTATCTGGGACATGACCATGACCTTTGACCTTTTGACCTTAGTCAAGGTCATTGGTCCCGAATGCCATTACTGAAGACCCCAAGGGTCTAGGACCTTTGGTTATATAGTAAAAGCTGATTTTGTCTTTTCAAAAACCTAAAACAGGGGTTATGCCCCTTATAGAAAGGTCAAATCTCTTTGGTCAAAATGTAACAAAGTTGCGCCATAATGACCCAAACATTTTCCACCATTTAAAACTTCTGTAAGTATAATGGTTTCTGAGATTATCCCATAACAAGGTGTTAGGTCAAAGGTCAAGGTCAACATACAAATTTGACCTTGAGGTATTTTTTAAAGATACATGAAATGATGATGATTGGTGAAGATCCTATGTGTCTACGACTTACGGTTTCTGAGTTTTGGTGGCCAACCGACACCGATTAATTTTCATAGGGGCATAACCCTACCAATGAGTCGTTGAATCTTTTCGATCCAAATGTAACGAAGAACCGGGGTCTGGTCCTGAACAAATTTCACCCTTCATTTTTTTTCTACCTATTACGGTTAGGGTGTTGGAACGATAACAAGGTTTTTGGGTTTCGGAGGGATTACTCCGAACCGACAAAATATTTCGACTCACAGGGTGAGTTCCAGATAGGTATTCATGACACCGATACAAAGTGTGAACATGAAAGCGACATGTCTTACGGTTACGGAGGGAAATTTTGTCAAAGTTTGGCGGAACAAGAAGAATAATAATAATAATAATCAGAAGAAATACAGTAAGGTCTTTCCCTTTAGTAAAAGGAAAGACCTTAATAAACGGAAGAAATACAGTAAGGTCTTTCCCTTTAGTAAAAGGAAAGACCTTAATAATTAAAATGTCAATTGTTCTTGAACAATTGAGAGGTCTTTCCTTTTATAATGTAAAATATATGTTCCAATAGACGTAGAATGTATTGAAAAGATTTAAAACACGCTGAAAATCCTTTAAATAAGGTCAAAAACACATAATTCGCTATATGGGACATGACCTTGACCTTTGACCTTTTGACCTTTGTCAAGGTCATTAGTCCCCAATGTCATTGCTGAAGACCCCATGGGTCTAGGACCTTTGGTTATATAGTAAAAGCCGATTTTGTCTTTTCAGAAACCTAAAACAGGATTTATGCCCCTTAAAAAAAGGTCAAATCTCTTCTGTCAAAATATAACAAAGTTGCGCCGTAATGACCCAAACATTTTCCACTATTTAAACTTCTGTAAGTATAATGGTTTTTGAGTTGTTCTGATAACAAGGTGTTAGGTCAAAGGTCAAGGTCAACATACACATTTGACCTTGAGGTATTTTTGAAAGTCTCATGAATTGTTGATGAATGGTGAAGATCCTAGGTCTCTACGATTTACGGTTTCTGAGTTTTGGTGGTCCACCGACACCGGTTAATTTTCAAAGGGGCATAACCCTACCAATGAGTCGTTGAATCTTTTCGAATCAAATGAAACGAAGAACCGGGGTCTGGTCCTGAACAAATTTCACCCTTCGTTTTTTTTCTATCTATTACGGTTACGGTGTTGGAACGATAACAAGGTTTTTTGGTTTCGGAGGGATTACTCCGAACCGACAAAATATTTCGACTAACAGGGTGAGTTCCGGATAGGTATTCATGACACCAATACAAAGTGAGAACATGAAAGCGACACGTCTTACGGTTTAGGCTGCTAACTTCGTCAAAGTTTGGCGGAAAAAGAATAATAATAAACAGAAGAAATACAGTAAGGTCTTTCCTTATAGAAAAAGGAAAGACCTTAATAATAATAATAATAATAATTAAACTGTCAATTGTTCTTGAACAATTGAGAGGTCTTTCCTTTTATAATGTAAAATACATGTTCCAATAGACGTAAAATGTATTGAAAAGCTTTAAAACACACTGAAAATCCTTTAAATAAGGTTAAAAACACTAAATTCGCGATCTGGGACATGACCTTGACCTTTGACCTTTTGACCTTTGTCAAGGTCAGTAGTCCCCAATGTCATTGCCGAAGACCCCATGGGTCTAGGACCTTTGGTTATAAAGTAAAAGCTGATTTTGTCTTTCCAGAAACCTAAAACAGGTTTTATGCCCCTTAAAAAAATGTCAAATCTCTTCGGTCAAAATGTAAGAAAGTTGCGCCGTAATGACCCAAGCATTTTCCACTATTCAAAACTTCTGTAAGTATAATAGTTTCTGCGATTATCCCATAACAAGTAGGTAGGTCAAAGGTCAAGGTCAACATACAAATTTGACCTTGAGGTATTTTTCAAAGATACATGAATTGATGATGAATGGTGAAGATCCTAGGTGTCTACGACTTACGGTTTCTGAGTTTTGGTGGTCAACCGACACCGGTTAATTTTCATAGGGGCATAACCCTACCAATGAGTCGTTGAATCTTTTCGATCCAAATGTAACGAAGAACCGGGGTTTGGTCCTGAACAAATTTCACCCTTTGTTTTTTTTCTACCTATTACGGTTACGGTGTTGGAACGATAACAAGGTTTTTGGGTTTCGGAGGGATTACTCCGAACCGACAAAATATTTCGACTAACAGGGTGAGTTCCAGATAGGTATTCATGACACCGATACAAAGTGTGAACATGAAAGCGACATGACTTACGGTTAACGCGGCTAAATTTGTCAAAGTTTGGCGGAAAAAGAATAATAATAATAATAATAATAATAATAATAATTAAACTGTCAATTGTTCTTGAACAATTGAGAGGTCTTTCCTTTTTTAATGTAAAATACATGTTCCAACAGACGTAGAATGTATTGAAAAGGTCAATGTCAACCTTAAAAAGCTCGAAAACACACTGAAAATCCTTCAAATAAGGTCAAAAACACATAATTCGCTATATTGGACATGACCTTGACCTTTGACCTTTTGACCTTTGTCAAGGTCATTAGTCCCCAATGTCATTGCTGAAGACCCCATGGGTCTAGGACCTTTGATTATATAGCAAAAGCTGAATTTGTCTTTTCAGAAACCTAAAACAGGCTTTATGCCCCTTAAAAAAAGGTCAAATCTCTTCGGTCAAAATGTAACAAAGTTGCGCCGTAATGACCCAATCATTTTCCACTATTTGAATCCTCTGTAAGTATTAAGGTTGCTTAGATTATACCATAACAAGGTGTTAGGTCAAAGGTCAAGGTCAACATACACATTTGACCTTGAGGTATTTTTCAAAGTCACATGAATTGATGATGAATGGTGAAGATCCTAGGTGTCTACGACTTACGGTTTCTGAGTTTTGGTGGCCAACCGACACCGGTTAATTTTGATAGGTGCATAACCCTACCAATGAGTCGTTGAATCTTTTCGATCCAAATGTAACGAAGAACCGGGGTCTGTTCCTGAACAAATTCCACCCTTTGGTTTTTTTCTACCTATTATGGTTATGGAGTTGGAACGATAACAAGGTTTTTGGGTTTCGGAGGGATTACTCCGAACCGACAAAATATTTCGACTCACAGGGTGAGTTCCGGATAGGTATTCATGACACCGATACAAAGTGTGAACATGAAAGCGACACGTCTTACGGTTACGGAGGCTAACTTCATCAAAGTTTGGCGGAACAAAAAGAATAATAATAATAATAATAATAATCAGAAGAAATACAGTAAGGTCTTTCCCTTTAGTAAAAGGAAAGACCTTAATAATAAACAGAAGAAATACAGTAAGGTCTTTCCCTTTTGTAAAAGGAAAGACCTTAATTAAAAACCAATTGTTCAGAGAACAATTGAAGGTCTTTCCACCAGTTAATATCTATTTTGATATTAAAATATATAAAATCAGTCTAAAATGTCAGTTCATATGGCTTTATGATGTATAGATATGAATTTAAAGCAAAGGTCAAAATCTAGAACGTCAAATTAACCTATGACCTTGACCTCAATTTCAAGGTCAAAAACTGAGGATTTCAAATCAAAAGACCCTAGTCTCTAATATGTATGGTTAATAAGTTATATCACTTTAAACATAATTTAAGATATGATAGGGGCTAAAACTCCCATTCATTGTTTACGCACCCTTTCAACTAAAATTATTTAGTTACAACATATCGCAACTAACAATTTATACAAAATAATTTGTCGATATCTTATAAGGTTAATGAAAATGAGTGAAAATAAGACAAATTCAAAAATTAGAATATGACCTTGACCTTTGACCTTGACCTAATTTTCATTTTTTTGGACCAAGGACCTCAAATCAAAAGATCCTAGGTCTCTATCACTTATGGTGTTCCAGTTTAAAATACATTTTAAAATTTCAAATACAAAAAGGGAAATAACTCTCATATGGAGCATTCATATTGCTTCGGTCGAAATTGGACAAATCATGCGAAGGATATAACGAGCAATTTTATAAAATAAATTTGTCGTAATCTTTTACGGTTGCGAAGGAGATGTGAGCACAAAGAAAACAGTGTTTGGGGAGATAACTCCTACAAAGAAAAGTATTCGGTTACGCAGGGTAAATTTCAAAAGCGCATAAACTGTTCGATATCATATACCAAATATCTAAGCGACATATTGCGAAACAAATGTTTATCACAAGAACAAAATTTGGCGGAAGAAAAAAAAAAAAAAAAAAAAAAATAATCAGAAGAAAAACAATAGGTCTTTCCACAGAAAAGTGGAAAGACCTAATAATAAACAGAAGAAATACAGTAAGGTCTTTCCCTTTTGAAAAAGGAAAGACCTTAATAATAATAATTAAACTGTCAATTGTTCTTGAACAATTGAGAGGTCTTTCCTTTTGTAATGTAAAATACATGTTCCAACAGATGTAGAATGTATTGAAAAGGTCAACGTCAACCTTAAAACGCTCGAAAACACACTAAAAATCCTTTCTATAAGGTTAAAAACACTAAATTCGCTATCTGGGACATGACCTTGACCTTTGACCTTTTGACCTTTGTCAAGGTCATTAGTCCCCAATGCCATTACAGAAGACCCCAAGGGTCTAGGACCTTTGGTTATATAGTAAAAGCTGATTTTGTCTTTTCAGAAACCTAAAACAGGGGTTATGCCCCTTATAGAAAGGTCAAATCTCTTTGGTCAAAATGTAACAAAGTTGCGCCATAATGACCCAAACATTTTCCACCATTTAAAACTTCTGTAAGTATAATGGTTTCTGAGATTATCCCATAACAAGGTGTTAGGTCAAAGGTCAAGGTCAACATACAAATTTGACCTTGAGGTATTTTTTAAAGATACATGAAATGATGATGATTGGTGAAGATCCTATGTGTCTACGACTTACGGTTTCTGAGTTTTGGTGGCCAACCGACACCGGTTAATTTTCATAGGGGCATAACCCTACCAATGAGTCGTTGAATCTTTTCGATCAAAATGTAACGAAGAACCGGGGTCTGGTCCTGAACAAATTTCACCCTTCATTTTTTTTCTACCTATTACGGTTACGGTGTTGGAACGATAACAAGGTTTTTGGGTTTCGGAGGGATTACTCCGAACCGACAAAATATTTCGACTCGCAGGGTGAGTTCAGGATAGGTATTCATGACACCGATACAAAGTGTGAACATGAAAGCGACAGGTCTTACGGTTACGGAGGGAAATTTTGTCAAAGTTTGGCGGAACAAGAAGAATAATAATTAAAATGTCAATTGTTCTTGAACAATTGAGAGGTCTTTCCTTTTATAATGTAAAATATATGTTCAAATAGACGTAGAATGTATTGAAAAGCTTTAAAACACACTGAAAATCCTTTAAATAAGGTCAAAAACACATAATTCGCTATATGGGACATGACCTTGACCTTTGACCTTTTGACCTTTGTCAAGGTCATTAGTCCCCAATGTCATTGCTGAAGACCCCATGGGTCTAGGACCTTTGGTTATATAGTAAAAGCTGATTTTGTCTTTTCAGCAACCTAAAACAGGGGTTATGCCCCTTATAAAAAGGTCAAATCTCTTTGGTCAAAATGTAACAAAGTTGTGCCGTAATGACCCAAACATTTTCCACTATTCAAAACTTCTGTAAGTATAATGGTTTCTGAGATTATCCCATAACAAGGTGTTAGGTCAAATGTCAAGGTCAACATACAAATTTGACCTTGAGGTATTTTTCAAAGATACATGAATTGATGATGATTGGTGAAGATCCTAGGTGTCTACGACTTACGGTTTCTGAGTTTTGGTGGCCAACCGACACCGGTTAATTTTCATAGGGGCATAACCCTACCAATGAGTCGTTGAATCTTTTCGATCCAAATGTAACGAAGAACCGGGGTCTGGTCCTGAACAAATTTCACCCTTTGTTTTTTTTCTACCTATTATGGTTACGGTGTTGGAACGATAACAAGGTTTTTTGGTTTCGGAGGGATTACTCCGAACCGACAAAATATTTCGACTAACAGGGTGAGTTCCAGATAGGTATTCATGACACCGATACAAAGTGTGAACATGAAAGCGACACGTCTTACGGTTTAGGCTGCTAACTTCGTCAAAGTTTGGCGGAATAATAATAATAATAATTAAACTGTCAATTGTTCTTGAACAATTGAGAGGTCTTTCCTTTTGTAATGTAAAATACATGTTCCAACAGACGTAGAATTATTTTAAAACGTCAAGGTCAACCTTAAAAAGCTCGAAAACACACTAAAAATCCTTTAAATAAGGTTAAAAACACTAAATTCGCTATCTGGGACATGACCTTGACCTTTGACCTTTTGACCTTTGTCAAGGTCATTAGTCCCCAATGCCATTACTGAAGACCCCAGGGGTCTAGGACCTTTGGTTATATAGTAAAAGCTGATTTTGTCTTTTCAGAAACCTAAAACAGGAGTTATGCCCCTTATAGAAAGGTCAAATCTCTTTGGTCAAAATGTAACAAAGTTGCGCTATAATTACCCAAACATTTTCCACTATTTAAAACTTCTGTAAGTATAATGGTTTCTGAGATTTTTCCATAACAAGGTGTTAGGTCAAAGGTCAAGGTCAACATACAAATTTGACCTTGAGATATTTTTCAAAGATACATGAATTGATGATGAATGGTGAAGATCCTAGGTCTCTACGACTTACGGTTTCTGAGTTTTGGTGGTCCACCGACACCGGTTAATTTTCATAGGGGCATAACCCTACCAATGAGTCGTTGAATCTTTTCGATCCAAATGTAACGAAGAACCAAGGTCTGGTCCTGAACAAATTTCACCCTTTGTTTTTTTTCTACCTATTATGGTTACGGTGTTGGAACGATAACAAGGTTTTTTGGTTTCGGAGGGATTACTCCGAACCGACAAAATATTTCGACTAACAGGGTGAGTTCCAGATAGGTATTCATGACACCGATACAAAGTGTGAACATGAAAGCGACACGTCTTACGGTTTAGGCTGCTAACTTCGTCAAAGTTTGGCGGAAGAATAATAATAATAATAATAATAATAATAATAATAATAAACAGAAGAAATACAGTAAGGTCTTTCCCTTTTGTAAAAGGAAAGACCTTAATAATAATAATAATAAACAGAAGAAATACAGTAAGGTCTTTCCCTTTTGTAAAAGGAAAGACCTTAATAATAATAATAATAATAATCAGAAGAAATACAGTAAGGTCTTTCCCTTTAGTAAAAGGAAAGACCTTAATAATAATAATAATAATAATAATAATAATCAGAAGAAATACAGTAAGGTCTTTCCCTTTAGTAAAAGGAAAGACCTTAATAATAATCAGAAGAAATACAGTAAGGTCTTTCCTTATAGAAAAAGGAAAGACCTTAATAATAATAATAATAATAATCAGAAGAAATACAGTAAGGTCTTTCCTTATAGAAAAGGAAAGACCTTAATAATAATAATAATCAGAAGAAATACAGTAAGGTCTTTCCCTTTAGTAAAAGGAAAGACCTTAATAATTAAAAACCAATTGTTCAGAGAACCATTGATGGTCTTTCCACCAGTTAAGACCTTTTTTATATACAAATATTAAAATTTGGTTTAAAATGTCAATTTTAGCGCCAAATGACAGCTTATTGAACGCTTATTCAAAATTATATGGTTTCTATAAAAAAATATATCGAAAAGGGAGATAATCTTTTACTTCCGGTTTAAAAAGTTTACTTCCGGTATTGTTTGATAGTTTACTTGACACTGATTCCAAAAAATATATGGTTCTATATACTTTTACATTGATTTAGTACAAAAAATAGCTACTTCCGGTTTATAAAAGGTCACTTCCGGTTGTGTTTTTTAAGGTCACATTGCTTACAACTTAATGCAAACAGTCCCATGGCTTTTTCATGTGTACATATGAGCTAAACGCAAAGGTCAAAATCTAGAACGTTTAATTAGCATATGACCTTGAGCTCAATTTCAAGGTTATAAACCAAGGACCTCAAATCAAAAGACTAGTCCTCTACTTTATATTGTTAATGAGTTATATTACCATACATATGATATTAGATATAAAAAGGGAGAAAACTCGCGTCAAATGTCTACGTACCTTTTCGACTAAAATTTATGTGTTACGACATGTCGTAACTAACAATTGTGTGAAAATATTTTGTCGATATCTTGTATGATTACTGAAAATAAGAGATAACAAGCCAAAATCAAAATTTTAATCATGACCTTGACCTTTGACCTTGACCTCATTTTCATTTTTTTGGACCAAGGACCTCAAATCAAAAGACCCTTGGCCTCTACCACTTATGGTTTTCCAGTTAAAAATGCATATCACTTATATCAAATATAAAAGGGGAAATAACTCTCATATGGAGTCTCTGGATAGCTTCGGTCAAAATGAATCAAATCATCCTGAGGATATAACGAGCAATTTGGTAAAATAAATTTGTCGGTTTCTTATACGGTTGCGAAGATTAAGCGATAACAAGAAAAACAGTGTTCGGGGAGATAACTCTTACATGGATAAGATTTTGGTTACGCGGTGTCAGTTTCAAAAGCGTATTAATTGTTCGATATCATATACCATATACCTTAGTGACATCTTGCGAAACAAAAAAATTGCGAAGGAACAAAAAGTTGGCGGAAGAAAAAAAATAATAATAATTAAAAACCAATTGTTCAAAGAACAATTGAAGGTCTTTCAACCAATAAGGATCTATTTTGATATAAAAATATTAAGATTCAATTGAAAATGTCAGTTGCTATGTCTTTATGATATAAAAATATGAATTTGGAGCAAAGGTCAAAATCTAGAACGTCCAATTAACCTATGACCTTGACCTCAATTTCAAGGTCACTAACTAAGGATCCCAAATCAAAAGACCCTAGGTCAGTATTCTGTATGGTTTATGAGTAATATCACTTTACGCATAATTCTAAATATAAGAGGGGCAAAAACTCCCATTTATTGTCTACGCACCCTTCCAATCTAAATTTATAAGTTACGACATGTCGCAACTAACAATTTAGTAAAAATAATTTGTCGCAATCTTATAAAGTTAATGAAGGAAGTGAAAATAAGCCAAAATCAAAATTTAAAATTTGACCTTGACCTTTGACCTTGACCCAATTTTCATTTTTTTGGACCAAGGATCTTAAATCAAAAGACCCTAGGTCTCTATCACTTATGGTTTACCAGTTAGAAATGCAAATCACTTATATCATATATAAAAGTGGGGATAACTCTCATATGGAGTCTCCGGAAAGATTCCGTCCAAATGAAACAGAACATCCTGAGGATATAACGAGCAATTTGGAAAAATAAATTTGTCGGTTTGTTATACGGTTGCGAAGCCTTAGAGATAACCAGAAAAACAGTGTTCGGGAAGATAACTCTTACAAGGTCAAGTTTTTTGTTACGCGGTGTCAGTTTCAGAAGCGTGTTAACTGTTCGATATCATATACCATATATCTTAGCGACATCTTGCGAAACAAAAAAACAGTGAAGGAAAAAAAAGTTGGCGGAAGAAAAAAAATAATAATAATAATAATAATAATAATAATTAAAAACCAATTGTTCAAAGAACAATTGAAGGTCTTTCAACTAATAAAGATCTATTTTGATATGAAAATATTAAAATTCAGTTGAAAATGTCAGTTCCTATGGCTTAATGATGTATAAATAGGAATTTCAAGCAAAGGTCAAAATCTAGAACGTCCAATTAACCTATGACCTTGACCTCAATTTCAAGGTCATAAACCAAGGATCCCAAATCAAAAGACCCTTGGTCTGTATTATGTATGGTTCATGAGTAATATCACTTTACACATAATTCTAAATATAAGAGGGGCGAACACTCCCATTGATTGTCTACGCACCCTTGCAACCAAAATTTATAAGTTACGACATGTCGCAACTAACAATTTAGTAAAAATAATTTGTTGATATCTTATAAGGTTAATGAAAATAAGTGAAAATAAGCCAAAATCAAAATTTAGAATTTGACCTTGACCTTTGACCTTGACCTAATTTTCATTTTTTTGGACCAAGGATCTTAAATCAAAAGACCCTAGGTCTCTATCACTTATGGTTTACCAGTTAGAAATGCTTATCACTTATATCATATACAAAAGGGGGATAACGCTCATATGGAGTCTCCGGATAGCTTCGGTCAAAATAAAACAGAACATCCTGAGGATATAACGAGCAATTTGGAAAAATAAATTTGTCGGTTTCTTATACAGTTGCGAAGCCTTAGAGATAACAAGAAAAACAGTGTTCGGGGAGATAACTCTTATTTGGGAAAGTATTCGGTTAAGCAGAGTTGGTTTCAAAAGCGTATAAACTGTTCGATATCATATACCATATATCTAAGCGACATCTTGCGAAACAAAAAAACAGCGAAGGTAAAAAAAGTTGGCGGAAGAAAAAAAAAAATAATAATAATAATAATAATAATTAAAAACCAATTGTTCAAAGAACAATTGAAGGTCTTTCAACCAATAAGGATCTATTTTGATATAAAAATATTAAGATTCAATTGAAAATGTCAGTTGCTATGTCTTTATGATATAAAAATATGAATTTCGAAGAAAGGTTAAAATCTAGAACGTCCAATTAACCTATGACCTTGACCTCAATTTCAAGGTCATAAACTTAGGATCCCAAATCAAAAGACCCTAGGTCAGTATTATGTATGGTTTATGAGTAATATCACTTTACGCATAATTCTAAATATAAGAGGGGCAAAAACTCCCATTTATTGTCTACGCACCCTTCCAATCAAAATTTATAAGTTACGACATGTCGCAACTAACAATTTAGTAAAAATAATTTGTCGCAATCTTATAAAATTAATGAAGTAAGTGAAAATAAGCCAAAATCAAAATTTAAAATTTGACCTTGACCTTTGACCTCGACCTAATTTTCATTTTTTTGGACCAAGGATCTTAAATCAAAAGACCCTAGGTCTCTATCACTTATGGTTTACCAGTTAGAAATGCAAATCACTTATATCATATATAAAAGGGGGGATAACTCTCATATGGAGTCTCCGGATAGCTTCGGTCCAAATGAAACAGAACATCCTGAGGATATAACGAGCAATTTGGAAAAATAAATTTGTCGGTTTCTTATACGGTTGCGAAGCCTTAGACATAACAAGAAAAACAGTGTTCGGGGAGATAACTCTTACATGGTAAAGGTTTTTGTTACGCGGTGTCAGTTTCAGAAGCGTATGAACTGTTCGATATCATATACCATATATCTAAGCGACATCTTGGGAAACAAAAAAACAGTGAAGGAAAAAAAATTTGGCGGAAGAAAAAAAAAAATAATAATCAGAACAAAAACAATAGGTCTTTCACCTGAAAGGTTGAAAGACCTAATAATAATCAGAACAAAACCTATAGGTCTTTCAACTGAAAGGTTGAAAGACCTAATAATCAGAACAAATACAATAGGTCTTTCACCTGAAAGGTTGAAAGACCTAATAATCAGAAGAAAACCAATAGGTCTTTCCACGGAAAAGTGGAAAGACCTAATAATCAGAAGAAATACAGTAAGGTCTTTCCCTTTAGTAAAAGGAAAGACCTTAATAATAATTAAAGTTCAATTCTTCTTGAATAATTGATAGGTCTTTCCTTCCATTTTCTTTTAATTATACTGTCATAAATAAATATATCATATATATATTGATTGATAAATTTATTGATTAGTTGGTTGGTTGGTTGGTTGGTTGGTTGGTTTATTAGTTAAACACTTGATACAGGGTCTCTTGAAACAAGCGAAAAAAGAGACCTTGGATTCCGTATTAAACACATGAAACGGAAACATGTATTGAATGATTGATTGATTGATTGATTGGTTGGTTGGTTGGTTGGTTAAACACGTCGGTTAAATATGCTGGTTAAACACGTTGGTTGGTTAAACACGTTTAATAGGCTCAATTAAAACAAGCAAAAAAAACCACCTTGGATCCCTTATGAAACACATTAAACGGAAACATTGATTGATTGATTGATTGATTGATTGATTGATTGATTGATTGATTGATTAATTGATTGAATGATTGATTGGTTGGTTGGTTGGTTTGGATTCAAACACATAAAACTGTTTAAATAGTACCAAAAACCACATAATTTGATGACCTTGACCTTTGACCTTGTGACCTTCGTCAAGGTCATTGCTCCACAAGGTCATTGCAAAAGACCCTATGGGTCAAGGACCTTTTGTTTAAGAGTTTTGCCTAAAAATGGCTTTTTAAAAACCATTAGTGGGAGTTATGTCCCTTACATGATGGTAAAATCAATATAGTCATAATGTAAAAAAGTTGTCCCTTGAAGTACCAATCATTTTTCACTGCTTAAATTTTCTGTATCAATAACCGTTCAATAGTTATAGGGAAATGAAAAAACTTTTGAAAATCTAAAATATGACCTTGACCTTTGACCTTGACCTATATTTTTAAGTTTTGGTCCAATGAACTCAAATCTGAAGACCCGCAGTCTTTACGACTTACGGTTCATGAGATTTATATGCATATCGAAAATTAAAATATTCAAGGGGAAATAACTCCTATAATAAGTCACTGGATCGCTTCGGTTAAAATTATTTGAACTTGTATTATTTGGCAAGGAACATTTGCCGCTAAGTCTTATAGTTCATGAGTTATAGCGATAACAGTGTTTTTTTGTAATTGGGGAGATAACTCATATAACGTAAATAGTACACTTCGGTGCCCTTAATACAAGATAGCTTTTATTGACCCGATACTTGGTACCAAAGATTATTTTGATATCTTGCGTACTTTTCTTGGGGATTGACTTTGAAAACGGCGGAAGAAAAAGAATAATAATAATAATTAAAAACCAATTGTTCAGAGAACAATTGAGGGTCTTTCCATCAAAACAATGTATTTTGATATGAAAAGTTGTGAAACTAAGTTTAAAATGTCATTTCAATCGTCAAATGATAGCTCCTAGTAAACTGATTCCAAAAATATATTGTTTCCATACATTTTTTTTTAAATAAGGGAGATAATTTGTTACTTCCGGTTTGAAAAATGTTACTTCCGGTTATATTTGAATATTTACTTGACACTGATTCCAAAAATATCTAATTCTATATACTTTTATATTAATAAAGTACAACAAATAGCTACTTCCGGTTTACAAAAGGTCACTTCCGGTTAGTTTTTTTCAAGGTTTAATGGTTTGATACCTTTTTCTAAAAGTTGTATATCTTTATCATGTATACATATAGAATAAAAGCAAAGTCAAAATATAGAACGTCAAATTAATCTATGACCTTGAGATCAATTTCAAGGTCATAAACCAAGGACCTCAAATCAAAAGACCATAGGTCTTAATTATATTTAGTTAATGAGTTATATCACCAAACGCGTATTTTTACATACAAGAGGGGAGAAAACTCCCTTTTACATTCAACGTACGCTTGCAATCAAAACTTACATCTTACGACATGTCGCAACTAACAATTTAGAAAAAATAATTTGTTGATATCTTATACAGTCTTTGGATATAAGTGAAAATAAGTCAAATTCAAATATCAGAATATGACCTTGACCTTTGACCTTGACCTAATTTTCATTTTTTGGGACCAAGGACCTCAAATCAAAAGATTCTAGGTCTCTATCACTTATGATTTATAAGATAGAAATTCATATCACTTATATCAGATGCATAAGGGGAAATAACTCTCATATGGAGCGGTCATATCGCTTCGGTCAAAATAGGACAAATCATGCGAAGGATATAACGAGCAATTTTGTAAAATAAATTTGTCATAATCTTTTACGGTTGCGAAGGAGATGCGCTAATAAGGAAAACAGTGTTTGTGGAGATAACTCCTACAAAGAAAAGTATTCGTTTACGCAGGGTAAATTTCAAAAGCGCATAAACTGTTCGATATCATATACAAAATATCTAAGCGACATATTGCGAAACAAATGTTTATCGCAAGAACAAAATTAGGCGGAAGAAAAAAAAAATAATCAGAAGAAAAACAATAGGTCTTTCCACAGAAAAGTGGAAAGACCTAATAATAAACAAACGAAATACAGTAAGGTCTTTCCATTTAAGAAAGGAAAGACCTTAATTAAATAACAAGGAAATAGTTTTCATTTCCACGTGACTAACACAAAGAATGAGGATATCCTAATGATTAAAGTTCGTATTTTGATATTAGTTTAAAGTAGAGGCAAAAAAGACCGACGAGAGAATAATTAAGTATCAACGAATATTTTCCATCTCATATAACATCCACTAGCATTTTCGTTTGTATGATCAGAGTAAAAGCTGGTAAATGTGTTCGCTATGGCACAATATGACCCGTTTGCTTCTCCACCACATTGACCTTTATTATCATCCGTATACCACTGGTAACAAAGCTGGGCATTCTGTATCCATTCCGGAGCATCTACTGGGACAGATAACATCCATTGCATCTGGCATGCTTTCGACATATTATCGGTATCATCCCTATAGTAATTTGTGGGCGTGCCGACACTGGCACAGGTTTCACCTACACCACATGGGTCTCTACCACCATAACCAACGGAAATCCAATGGTAACAGATCTTCACATTGTTAAACCAACTACCATATCCAACAGATTCAATACTCCATCTCATTTGACAACCGCCTCCACTATCGTCACTTCGGTCTCTATAGTAGGTAGTCCATTCGTTTACACTTGCGCAAAGTTTATTTGACCCTTCACCGTCACCACATTGGCCAAGACCACTTCCGTCAGCTCTCCATTCAAAGCAAAGATTAGTTCCAACAAACCACTTCGGAACTACAGAAAATGGAAATAGAAATTAAAAAGTTTGTGCATATTTAGCTTAAACATTTTAACACTATTTATTACGTTGTTAGAATCTACTTTGAGGTAGCATAGTCAATTTGTTAGGTTGTTGTGATGTTGATACAGGTGTACTAATGTTCAATTAAACTGTTATTACTTTATATATACTTCATTTCCAGGTATATATGCATATTTCAGGATTTAACATTTGTGCTGCTGATATAAAGAGTTCTTACGAATACAAATATGCTTTTTTCAGCCTTGTATCACCTTCACTTGTTTAAACACACATATGATACAAGGGATTTAGAGCGCTGGACACAAAGTAGGCGGTGTTGTCCAAATATCCAAAAAGCATGGTTCAAAAATTAATTTTTCAAACGTTGCTATAATCATCCGTGTAACAACTTTTCATCTTTTATATATTATAATTTATTATCAATTTTTATTTACGATTTGTTCTTATTTCATTAAGCAATTATACAACGGGCGCGCTTCCGATTTTAAAACTTATAACACCAAAAGTAGAGAAAGTAGAGAATGTGCAATTGAACAAAACAGAAGCAAAAAAAAAAAATGTGTACAGTTTACCTTTATGTGAACATATTGATGAATCTAAGGGTTGACATATTTGCATTTTTATTTGAGGGTTAAAATTGAGAATGGAATTGGGAATATGTCAAAGAGCCAACAATCCGACCAAAAAGCAGACAACAGCCGAAGGCTATCGATGGGTCTTCAACGAAGCGAGAAAAACCCGCACATTGAGGTGATCATCAGATGGCCCCTAAAAAACAAATTGTGTACTAGTTCAGTGAAAAGAGCATGCATAATCCTATTGCAATGGCTGTTGTCATTATAAAGGAATATAAAGTTTATATGCGATCAGCATACATATTGTATTTTGCACTTTCTGTTTACAAAATATCAACCGAGAGACAAAAAACTATGCATCTTTCAAAGTACCTGTCATTTCGGGGTACATAGTTACAGATGCATTCCTCTGATGTGTCAGTCTCGTTGAAATCGCGTTCAGTAATTATTTCCTAAACATGTTATTCGAGTTGAAAATATCAATGAATTTAGAATATATCATAATCAAACAAAATTTTAAAAAAGTCAAACGTTGAGAAAAGGGGTGATGGATACAAAGAAAAGACTTAATATCCCATATCAATTTTTTCTCTTTAGAAATTGAAATGAAAAACTTATGCTGAATGCGATGGTGTAGTCGATATCTAAAAGGAACAACGGATATAGTAGTGTACTGTGTAGAAATTACTGCAAAATTGGAAAACATTTAATTGATGATTCAGAAGATTTTTAACAGGCATTCCAAGATGTTTTTTAAAAGATTTTCAGCATCCGGTATATAACACCACTAAATACCATTTCTTAACGCGCATTTGTATTAAAACAGTTGTAACACTAATTTGTATACGCGGACGATGATATGGCTGCTAAAGTTTCAGTGTAACTAGGCAGGCATTGCGTTATAATGAAATTGTATCTCTTTGATATTGATACTTGAAACATTCTGGTTCACTTAAATGTAAATGTCACAAATCAGGAAGAAGACGCAATTCGAACAGTTTAGACACTCAACGTAAGATACCGACGTACACGTATTCACGTCTGGGTACTAGAGCCGAGAATAGTGCAATGCAACATTTTTTTTGGCCGAATTTCGTGTTTGAATGGCCAGTGGAATACTAGTAGTACTAGTGGTGGTTGAAGCAGTTAGTGTACGATTACGAAGATTGACCAACTAGATTGAAAACCGAAATTGTGTACATGATAGATTCAGGGTTGCTTGGTTAGTTACCACACGCTTATCTCGAAATATATGAAAATTAAACGTGTACCGAATTATATAAGCTTGATATATTCTTTTCCTTACAGTAACTACAAACTGTTTTTTTTTATAAATACACTTGGTGATTTGACAAACTGCTCTTGCCTGCATTTTATATTTGAAGCACACCGTTGATGACTCATTGTTTAAATTTCAATTATGTAATTATATTTGAAAAATTAATCTAAACTATGCGTTTCTTGTTTGCCGAGCATATTGCATACTTAGTGTTACAGGCTATTGCCAGCCTTTATATGATCGCTTGTAGGAAAACAATGACCATATTTCATTTGTTTACAAAAATGAATTATGTATACGAACTAAAACAAAGTCTTTATAAACATTAATTTCCTCTTTCATAAAATTTCACAAGAAAAAAAATCTTGATATCTTCAATATACCTTACGATCAATTGTTTATTAAAATTCATTGCAATTGATGTGCATAGTGCATACAATTTTCTGTAGATATGTCCGCATGCAGTTTTCAATAAATATTAATTTGATTTTTTTTTTGCATCTCTAACTTTAGATAGCAACGAACGCAAGCAAAAAAAAAATTAAATAAATAAAAGGTGTTATTGTGCGAAATGCGCGTCTGACGTATAAAACAAAAATCCTGGTACTTTTGAAAACTATTTACACCACTGGATCGATTCCAATGCTGGTTGACGTTTCTTCCCCGAGGGTAACACCAGCTCAGTAGTCAGCATTTGGTGTTGAAATGAATATCACTTATATGGTCATTTTAATAAATTTCCTGTTGACAAAACTTTGAATTTTTCGAAAAACTAACGATTTTCTTATCCCAGGAATAGATTACCTAAGCTGTATTTGACACAACCTTTTTGGAATTTTTGGTCCTCAATGCTCTTATACTTTATACTTTTTTTTTTGGCTTCATAACTATTTTGATCTGCGCGTCACTGACGAGTCTTATGTATACGAAACGCGCGTTTGGAATATAAAATTAAAATCCTGGTACTTTTTATAACTATATTCATTTCGCTTTGATTCAATTTAACTTATTGACTGCCAATTTAACCTTGTTAAGCGTTATCATACTACCGATTTAAAAAAAATAAGGACTAGTTGATATCATAAAAGTAAAGTTATAACAACGGAAATATAAAAGAGACGCGAAAAAGACATTAACATATGCTATACTAACGTGGTCCAAAACGTAGGCCTAAAGAGGTTCTTTTGAAAATATAATTACAGGTTGGATAAAATAACACTTTATTTAAAGTTCTTGTGTTGTTTTTTTCCGTTTCGTTTCTTTTTAATTTAGCAGAGTTAAAAGTGATATTCCGTAACAGTTGATACTAAAACCAATGCAATGTAAGTTGAAAATCCAAATGATGTACTGTTTTAAACAACAGATTTATTTAAACATTACAAAACATCTAGTTATTACAACGCCACCAGGAACATGAAAAGGAGAAGTTTCACAACATGTTAAAATTGGCCCGAATAGTTGATGTTTTTAACCAGACCAAATTTTGTAAATCTCACCAAGAAACAATTATGTTATGACTATCATTATGAACAAATGACCCCTCAACTATGCATAACTTGTGTTGTATCGCCTGTTTTGGTAGAATTTTCAATAATTCTTTATACCTTTTTACACAATAAACTTTGGCCGCCATCTTTGATCCAGAACATTTTTGTGTCTAGGGATTAAATATCATAATTGGCGGCCTGTGGCTACAGAATAATTTGGAGCCTAGGTTTGAAAAATGACAGCACAAAAACCTTCTAAATTGGTTGACTTTGAAGCCTAGGTTGCACCCTAAAGCAGAGACTTATTTGAACTAATGGTACGGCTTTTGCAATAGATCCATTTAAGATTCAAATTATTGACATTTTGATATTTTATGATTAGGTTGAATTCCACGCCAAATTTGGTCTAAGGTAAACTTTGTCCTTTCAAATGTCTGAGACAATTTACGGTTTGTGATACAATTTAGCAAAAGGTTTGATTAATTTGTGATAATTCATTTGCTCTTCTGTTTTAAGTAATGTAAACATTACATTCATCGAAATCCTTACCTTCAATACAAACGCTGATATTGACCCAAATGAGAAATATACTCATTAAAAATATGCAAATCGACCATTACTATCAATGAAAAAAATGCAATTCTGAAAAGTAGACTTATCATTCAATTCTAATTTTTGAGAGATATTACAATATGAAATTCTGATATCTAGGTCCAAAAAAAGAGATCGATCAAAACGTTTTTTTTATTTAGCAGAAATTAGTTGTTTTAGATAAACTTATTTGTATAGTTTAGTGTTGACAACGTTTGACAGGTTAATCGTCGGAAGAACCGAATATTGAATACTAAAATCATTAAAAGAGAGGCGAAAGATACCAAAGATATTCATATTCTTACGTCGAAAATAAACTGACAACGTCAAGGCTGAAAAAAAAACCAGACCAGCAGATAAAACAAACAAAGGTACAAAAAACATTCAATAGAACGAACACTAAAGAACACTAACCCCACCAAAAGAAAATGGGAGTGATCAGAGGTGCTTCGGAAGGGTAAGCATAGTCTTCTCTTTATGTGCCACCCGTTGTGTAAGTCATGTTAGTACAAACCCGGTAATACGTCTAATTTGGTAGGTCAAATTTGTGAAAAGGGGACGGAATTGTAGAGACAACATGCGGAACATTCCCGCTTTCATCAGTGAACAGATATTCTAGAACCAACTAATCGAAAATGCCTTCAAATTTGATAGTATTGATAGAAATGTATATTGCAATCTTAAAAACCCGATACTTATGTTTTACATGATCATCGCAAAACCTGTAATAGGAGTCGAACGGTGTGGAGCGTCGAACATTTTGAATGCTTCTTTCAAATGAAAGTTTATTAGAGACAGCTATAAACCTTTGCAAGTGGTCACCTATGGACTCCTGAATGAGTTTCTCCAAAAATGAACTTGAGACGAGCTCTACACTTTCTCTACACGAGGCAAACGTTGTTTTGTTTCCAATCTGATCAAATTTGTACATGTTGTATGCTAACTCATCCATTCAACACAGCCAAAAAGATGCCCTATTTGGCAAGTTTTTACTTTAGGTTCGATGAAACTACCATAATATCATCTTTATTTATTTGTAGTTAACTTGTACATTTTACTTGTATTCCTTGTGATTGTTTTCTGTGTGGAGTTTTATTGACGACACGCAGTAGACTTTTCCAAATGATACTGGGATTAACTAAAGCAATAATTTTCAATAAATTAAAATGACTTTTAATACCTTATCAGTCCATTTTGTTAGGCAAATTATAACGTGTGTCATTTTTCTTTCAGGCAGAGTAAACGTTTTGATCTACTGTTGCACAAGTTTCAAAATGTGTATGCTTATTTTTGAAATCTACAATTATTATTTTCGAAGTTGAATCTCTATCTTCTTATACGATATTTGCACTTGCTAAATTCGATTAATGCTGAACTTTGGTAAGTAGCATCTGATATAACTGCAAATACAATTTCGAAGCCTTACTGTTTTAATTCAAAGAAATAACTGAAAATATTGACGCCTGACTTTGTGTGATTCAACACATAAAAAAAGGGTTTTTGTTTAGAACGTTTTGCTGATGTAGATATCTTCTTTAAAGATTTAGCGTTTCAGTGGATGTTTCACCGTTGTCCGCACAATTCACGTTTTATTTCGTACTCAATCTGAGATTTAGCCCTATCTTCTTTAATTCCAAAAGACCAAAATGATCGTATGAGGCTACTCACAAAGCAGGGTTTAAGCTTGTATAATTCTAATTAGCTTTTATGACTAAAAATGATCCAATGAATAAAAACATATTTTAAAATCTGGTACCATTTATGTGTTATAAAAACAATATTAACTTTACCTGGTTCAGGGGTCTTTTTCGTTACTGAGTATCCTTCTGCATATTCTGTCATGGGAGAACATGTCGAAAATAATATACACAAAGTCGAATGAGTGTCATAGCTGCTAGAACAGCAGTTTTCATCACTTGTGCATTCTGCTGAACATTGTATGCCTGATCTGGATTTTGATGTTCTGTTTGAGGCATTACCAGGAACTATTCGTGTATTTTTCGTTTGAATGAAATTTTGTGATCTGATATCACAGCTGACAAAAAAAAGTGGCATATAAAGTGTCATTAGTATTACTGTTCTTAAATCAAACATTGTCATTTATATTGTTCAATCAATCTCAGTTGGTTTTCTTACAACGATAAATGTTCCTATACGCGATTATCTGACTGAGTTTCAGTTTTGTAATGTTTCATATACTAGTATGTTATTTTTACCGTACAAATATTACTCTTTCTGATTGGATCAACATGGCTTTAATCTTACACGTTATACATGTATTAAATTTTATAAACAATACGTAATAGCGAGATTGATCAATAGTTTTATGTTAACAATTGCCATAAAAGGCTTAGTAGAATAGAATCAGAATTATATGATTTTCGGAAGATTTTATACAAGCGGTTAGTGCAAAGGTTGGACAAACGTGATATTCTCAATGGCAAAAGCAATTCATTGGGTTTATATGATACCTCATTTAATTTTGACAGTCCAATTAAAATATCGAATCTTATACCTTTAACTTGTTTATCATCGTCTATCGATAACAATGATTTTATGGTGACTCTATCTGTCAAAGGTCTCCAAGTGGGGATCAATATAGAATAAAAGTGTAAAGATCATGCATGTGCATGAGAAGGAAAAAAAGAATGTTTAAGTAATCAAGACACAATGTTTTCGTCATTTTTCAGTTTCAAATAGGACGTCACTTGGCGTAGAGGTTTAAACTTATTCGGATGTGTCTACTTTTGTGTTTCAAATGTCTGGTTATGTAAATGTATTTCAGTTGTTTCCTGTAATTAGTTAATACTTCAGTTTTATCATGTACATCTTTTGAATATTCATTTTATATCATTTACTGTTTGCATAAGTATAAATTATTCTACATTATAGGGATTTTCTGAAAACTAACAGAAAACCCTTGCCATTTTTGGCACAACCTTTTTGATCTTTTGGTCCTCGATGCTGTTCAACTTTGTACTCGTTTCGGCTTTCTAATTTTGTATCTGGGCGTCACACGTAGGTCTTGTGTGGACACTTCTGGCGTATTAAAATTTTGAACTTGTTGCCTTTTGTTGGCTGTTGTTCGTGTGATTCTTTGTCAATTGTGTGCTCCAATTTATTTATATTGTAGTCTTGTGTTGTCATCTTGATGTTATATTTCACATGGCCATAAAAGTGCGAGGTTTGGCATGCCACAAAACCAGGTTCAACCCACCATTTTTTTCCTTTAAAAATGCCCTGTACCAAGTCAGGAATATGGCCATTGTTATATTATAGTTCGTTTCTGTGTGTATTACATTATAACGTTGTGTCGTTTGTTTTCTCTTATTTTTGAGTGTAAATTCACATTGCGATAAGACGTGTCACGGTACGTGTCTATCCCAAATTCATGTATTTGGTTTTGATGTTATATATATGTTATATTTGTTATTCTCGTGGGATTTTTTCTATGTGTGTTACATTTTAGTGTTATGTCGTTGTTCTCCTCTTATATTTAATGCGTTTCCCTCGGTTTTAGTTTGTTACCCCGATTTTGTTTTTTGTCCATGGATTTATGAGTTTTGAACAGCGGTATACTACTGTTGCCTTTATTTAGTCCTCTGTTAGTTATTCGTATTATATGAATTATGAGTTTAGAACCTTTGGTGACCCTATAGTTTAAATATAAAAAATAAAGGTGTGGTATGATTGCCAATGAGACAACTGTCCACAAGAGACCAAAATGACACAGACATTAACAACTATATGTTCCGTACGGCCTTCAACAATGAGCAAAGCCCATACCGCATAGTCAGCTATAAAAGGCCCCGATAAAACAATGTAAAACAATTCAATTGAGAAAACTAATGGCCTTATTTATATAAAAGAATGAAAAGTCTATAACAAGTACGATGTGATAGTTCAGCGTTTCAGAGGAACGTTCGCCTATGACCAAGTCAATTTATAACCTGAGTGTGTCAAATTTTGACACATTCTATGGGAACGAAAAATAATTTCTCAAAATCTATAAAAGTTTATATTAATTTTCTGAAATTAAAATATACTTAAAATTGAATTTTCTAGTTTGTCCATTACTGCAGGTTCTTCTGTACTCTGTAAATTGTGTGATGTTAATGTAACTTGTGTTTGTGAATAGGTTAAAATTCTGAACCTTTAAATAGTCCGTTGACAAAAAGAAATAAAGTCGTGAAAATTTGATCTCCCTATATAACACACGGTTAGGACTTGTCTTAAAAAAAACCCCAAAAAAACCACATCCCACTTTATTTTTTAATAAAAATTCGTGTAGTCAAATTTCAGCAACCCAAAAAGTTGTTTTCTCCGAATAGAATATTTTTTTTAATTTTGTAAACGAGCTTTTTTAAAACGTTTATTTGAACTCCTATTCTGATATTTTCTCTAAAATATTCAGCCGTTTTCTTTTGCAATAAAAATCTTTCATAAATGTCAGTTTATATTTCTATTGGCATCTTATCTGTAAAATGTTATTATTTCAATTTGTTTAAAAATATAGCATTTGTCGGAAAAACATGAACATAAACTTTATGTAATAAAATTAAGAATGAATATGGGGAATGTGTAAAAGAGACAACCACCCGACCACAGAACTGTGTGTCCATATAACTGCACAATGTAAATAAATCTCTTAAAATCTGTAAAGTTATTCCTGATAAATATTTATCAGGGCAGGTATATTAAATTCTAAAGGTATTGATAAAACACTGCATATTTAATTCTCAATTTGTGGAAAACAAAAGGGACAAAGAAGATGAAGAGAATAAACATTGAATTAGTTAATAAAATCGAAAACAGGAATTAAAACACCCTTCCTGATAATAACTACTAAAGAGTGTTTTCAACTCGTGGAAAACAAAAGAAACAAAGAATATAAAGAGAATGCACATCAAATAAGTTAATAAAACAGGAAACACTATACATAATAAAACCTACCAAATGGTGTTTGCAACAGAAAGGTTGTATAATAACTTCATCTGCTGATATAGAAATTACGCCTTCCTATGATCTCCAACTTTATACATATTATAATCGTCCAACGTTCACATGTGCAGTGCAAACAATTCCATTTCTAATATAATTTGTGTACGCGATGTAATAGGAAAAATAAAACAAGGGAAATTTCAATGATTTTATTCGTATTTGAAACTTTGTGGATAATGTTCTTCCAGTGAGAAAAGCAATGATTGAAAAGTATGATTTTGCCTTTTGATTTTTGATTTTCCTTTTTGAATTTTCCTCGGAGTTCAGTATTTTTGTGTTTTTACTTTTTATCATAACAATTACCAAATACTTCTATTTAGCCTTGTTTTCAGACACTTTGTATTACAAGTTGGGGTATTCTTATCGACACAACGCGTGCAATATTGTTTAGTGTGTAACCGATGGACTAATTACATGCATTGACATTACCTAAAAAATGTACAAAATATGCACACAAAAAGTTTCACTAGAAGTAGGACTAGTTAAAAGTCGATTTAATTTTTGTCATCTTATTTGAACCAAAACAAAATAAAGAATAAACCGAATTTATTCAGTTATATGTTTTACCATAAAAATGAATAAATTTAGAACTTTTGGCTATACTTTTTGTGCTTGGATTTTATCATTTCTTCAATTTTTGAATACGTTTTGGATTCTGAAATATGGTGACATTGAGCATTACTGAAGATACATTAGTTGTCGAAATGCGTATCCGGTGCAGTACAATTGGTGCCCTTAATGTAGCTCAGTAGTAAGTGGTATGAAAATTAGTATATTATGTTTTTAAAATCTGCTGTTTAAATGTTAATTTAAATAGATTGATAAGACATTTCTGGTTGTCCGTGTTATTAAATGTGAGACAAAGGGTAACAAGGGGACATTCAAAACTCATAAATTTCCAATGAAATACTTTCGATTCTGTGATCTACTCAAAGTGTAAATTTGGTTATGCATATTATAGTTATCCTCCTAAATTAAAAGAGCAAAGTATTAATTTGTGCATTCTGTATAAAATGAAAAAACAAAAAAACAGCAAACACTAAAAACGTTTCTGAAAGCGTGACAAGTGTAATTTGTAAATATTTTATAATTATGTTTTTCAATACTCTGTTACAAAATAATCATTCTTATTCCAACAACAAAAAACAAATGGTTTACTCAGAATAAAAACAGTAATGAATAATGAATTCTTTTGTTGATTATTTTTAAATCCAGAGAAAGATAGTTTACCAAGGTACAAGTATAAATTGAATAACAATGAAATAGTTTTCATTTCCGCATGATTACCACAAGGAATGAGTATATCATAATGGTTCAAAGAAAGGTAAGTAATTTGATATTTGTTTAAGGTAAAAACAACGAAGACAGACGAAAGCACAACTAAGTATCAACAAATATTTTCCATCTCATGTAACATCCACCACCACTTCCGGCGGTGTGATCAATGTAAGGGGCGGTAAACGAGTTTGCAATGGCACATGAAACTCCGTTTGATACACCTCCGCACTGACCTTGATTATCATTGGTATACCACTCGTAGCAGAACTGGGTATTCTGTATCCATTGCGGAGAATCAACCGGGACAGATAACTTCCATTGCATTTGACACCCTTTCGAGTTACTGTCTGTATCATCCCTATAGTAACCTGTGAACGTATCAACACGGGCACAGAGAAGATGTGATGTTCCACCATCACATTGGTCTTTGCCAGTACCAACAGCAAACCATTGGAAACAGACCTCAACATTTGCAAACCAATCATCATATCCAATAGAATTAATACTCCATTTCATTACACAACCACCCGAACGGCTATCGCTATCATCGTTGTAGTAGGTAGTCCATTCGTTAACATATGCGCAAAGGTTACTTGACACACCACCACCACCACATTGGTTACCATCACTGTCAGCATTCCATACATAGCAAAGTCTAGTATTAAAAAACCAGTTCGGAGCTACAGAAAAATAATAAAATGGAGAACCAATAGGTTATTCACAGGTGCTTCAATAAAAGTTAGATAATCTTAGTAATTAATTTTTATATAAATTTTTGTAAAAGATTTGTTATGATGTAACACTTCGATTTGATTATATTGTTGTGATAATGATTTAAAAGAGTTCATTCACAATTTAATGGTGTCGTTTATACATAATTTCGATGTATATATGTATGACTTCGAGTCCCGGGCAGGGAAGAACAATAAAATGCTTCTGCAAATTTACTGATGTAGCCGTGTTCGGCTATAATTTTGACAAATTATATATACAGAATGTGTTTTCAGCCTTTTATTACCATCACTGGTGATCTGATGTTTAAAATCTGTCGTAGATTCAGTTCAGACGTATTTATTTTGAGATTATTTCTGTGATTGCATCCTATATTACTATTAATTTGTAAGATCCTCTACAATAGACTATCAGCTAGTTTATGATAGCCTTGTAAATCGTGCTAGTCACTTTGACGATACTTTAATAAATATTTTTGATGATAAAAACTTGAATTTATGTTAAATAAATAATGATATGCAAAAGGTTAAATGACAAAAATAACTGAACTATGAGGGAAAGTCCCTAATAAATTGGCCAAATCAAAAGGTCAAACACATCTAATGAATGGACAACAACTGCCATATTCCTGAATTGTACTTGTATTATAGCTAGACAAACTTCTCACTTATATGACATGATATTGACAACGATGCGTGAACATAACAAACAGACATAATAGGTAAAAATGTCAAAACTGGCGGAACAGCAGTCACCGTTGTGTTAATATCTTGATGACTTTAAAACAATCATATATATAAACAAACAGTTACCATGACACAATAACACAATGAGGGGATGTATAAGTACATAGCCATGTCACATGGAAGAAAGAAACCAAAAAAAGCACACAGACAAATCTTATTTGCTGTAAAGAAAGACAAGAATACAGAAATTATCCTAGAACAATAACACAATATTGGGATTTATAAGTACCCGCGGGTCACGTCATATGTAACCAAGAATCACATAAATGCATACAGAAACGATTTTATTTAGCCAACGTTAAAAACAAGAATACAAAAATCGTAATAGAACAATAACATAATGGCAGGGTGTACAGAGCCACACCAAATGGGTACCACAAAAAATAACCCCTGATAAACAGTAAAAATAATATTCATAACGACAAATAGAAGAATACTATCCCACGTTATTAAGATGATAAACAACGTCACTACCTATAGGTTATACTTCAAGACCATCCTGTATTATTTGATAAGTTGATACGAAATATTTATATATTTGTCTAGGTAACTTCCGATGAATTTTTTTTTAGAAGAAATAGCGAGACGTTCTTTGACATACCACTGGGTCATCAACTTTCTTCTCAGATCCTGGTGATGTTTTCAAAGTCTAAATAGTTGCTCCATGTTCTTGCATACCGAATAAGTTGGGAAATGTATATCCTATATGCAGGTCAAGTTGGTATATTGCTACTAAGGTGGGGGAAAGTGATAATTTCAACATATAATAGCTATTGAATAGATTCTGGTACTGAGATGACAGAGTATGTCAAATTCGAGGTATAAGTAAATCATGAGGCAACTGAAGCCTTGTCTGTTGTTTCTTTAATTGCTAGCTCTGATGGATATATAAATGGAACCCAAACAGAAAAGTTTGCATTGTTGATGAAAAAAGAGTAAAATGACAAAAATAACTCCGAGGAAATTCAAAACCAAAAAAATGGCAAAATCAAAGGCTCAAACACATCAAACGAAAGGATAACAACTGTCATATGTCTGTCTTTGCACAGACAGTGTTCCATGTAAAAAATGGGGGATTGAATCTGGTTTTATGGCTAACTTAACCTCTCACTTGTATGACAGTCGCATCAAATTCAATAACATGTATAGTGACAACGATGCATAAACAAAACAAAAAGACGTAATAGGTAAAAATTTCAAAATGGGGATACAACAGTCAACATTTTGTTGTAATCTTACTACAAAACCAAACAAATATGTAACAAAGAGGTACAAATAGGCATGTATTAAATTTAACAATCTCATTCATTGCTTCTTTATTATACTAGTATATGTTAAATCCATCGATAAAGGATTGAAGACTATCATCAATATATGCGAATGTGAAGACATAGCTATTAAACACTGCTCAAATCTGCCACATATATTTTAAGCTGGTTTTCCCTTTTGGATATGTGTTAACATCTCTCTCTCTCGTAATTATTTTTACAGTGTCTTATGTATACGCTGTTGTTAACCTTTAGTATATGTCTATGTTTTATATGTATTTAAATAATGGGAGTCTTTAATAAAGTATTTGTCGTGTTTGGTCTTGGTCATTACAAAGTAAACAGGATATGTAAAGATTGTAGGTACTAAATACCAAGTTGACAGGACAACTAAGGTAATGATCGAAGGACATATAACTAAGTAAAAAGAAAAAAAATGACCGAACTCCTTGGAAAATCCAAAAAACGGATAGTCAGTAATCAAATGGCAAAATCAAAACCTCAAATACATTAAACGAATGGATAACAACTGTCATATTCTTGACTTGGTACTTGATACATGTCCATTTTCTTATGTAGAAAATGGTAAATTAAGGGACATTATTTGTATGATAATTCTTTTTAAAGCACGTTGTGTTGCACATCTATGCTAGACTCTGTAAAAGTTGTCGACAAATCGAGCGCTTGAAAGTTCAAATTTGATATATACACTTTCATATTGATACATGATCGTAATATGCATTTCAAATGTCTTAAGTCTGTTTGGTTATTTGTATGGTCTTGCTTATTAACTACATGTTTTTTTTCAATTGATACCGTTCGTTGATGTTTTACGAAGATATTGTTATAAATGACCGGAAAACACAAATCTGTGACATTTTGATGTCTTAGCTTCTTTCGTTTAGACACAAGAAGCACTTTTCAGTAGTTTCATTATCATCATCTTATTTGTGCATATAATAAATCATTCAAATTGTCGACTTTGAGTGTTCCGGATGTCATCACAAGAACATTACAGCACACTATAGTAATAATAAACACTTAATCGAAACCACTTCAAAGGTTTAAATGTTTCTGTTATGCACCATGATGACTCAATCATTTTACTGGCCAAATTACTTTTTTGGAAGTGGTTCTTCTATGAAAAAAATATCTAGCAAATTGGGTAATGTGTATAGATATGAATTATATTGTACTAGAACGGAAATATATTTAAAAAAAAAACCTCAACAATGCAAGATAAAACGAATCAAATTTTTCTAACATTTCGTATTGAAAAGTCTTTTATTTTACAAGAAGAATACGCTAAAATAGATTACATAAATTTTATTAAATGTTTGAATTAGTTTATTTCCTTTCAGTAATTAAAATTCATTTTGAATATATAAATTGCTTTTCGAACGTTTTTTCATAGATGCAACATAGTCAAGAGTAAATGTTGTCCTTTAACGCAGCCAGGAAACCAACTATTCGGTTACGTAATTTAATGCTTTGTTTATTTTATTTTCCCATGTCTCTTTTATTTATTATTAAACCGTTTTATATGTACTCAATCTTAAATGTTGAATAAATATATGATATTCATTTATTCAACATTTAATATGTTTTTAATTGACAAATTAGGTCATTAGGTATCATCAAACTTGATAATATATTTTGCCATCAAATTATTTTACTTTAGTATAACAAAAACATTAAATAAAGATATTTATGTTAAGTTATTATTTTGGAAAATGAGAATTGCTCATTTTAATATAAGTCTGAGCAGAGGGTATGTTGACGACCAAAACCAAGGACTCTTTATATACACATCCTATTTTTTGTTATATGTTTAATGAGATGATGTAGTGAATCTTTCAGGTTAGAAATGGATAAAGCAGTGTAAAACGTAGAAATTGTACAGTTGTATGTCGATGACGTTGAGTTTAAAACAGGGGCTTACTATCACCTGTTTTATACTGATATTTTGTACATGATTTATTTATAGGTGATTTACTTTAAGTTTTCCGTGGAATTTATGACAATTTATACGAATCTGGTGAACCAAATTATAAGCCTTGGATATTCTTTTCTTTAAAATGACTGCAAAACATTTATTTTGTTTTACAACTATACTTGGTGAGTTGCCATATTGCTCTTGCTTCATTTTGTATTTGAAACACAACTTTGATGACTCATGGATAAAATGATTAATTTTCATTTTTAAAATGAATCGAAACTTTCCGTTTCTATTTTGCCGAGCTTATTTGATATTTGCATACTGAGTCTTTCAAGCTCATTTTAGCCTGAATATAAATGCTGTAAGAGAACAATGACCATAATTTATGTGTTTACAAAAAGTAACTATTTATTCGCTTCAAACCAAAGTCTTTGTAAACATTCATTTCATCTTTCACAAAATTTCAAGAGAAACAAATCTTGGTATCTTCAATATACTTTACGATCAATTTTTTTATTAAAATGTTCTTTGTAAACTATGTGCATAATGCATACAACTTTCTGTTGGTATGCTTGCATTTAATTTTCAATTGATAATTGATTTGAATATTCTATTTCTTCACTATAACTTTAAATGGCAACAAACGCAAGCATCAAAAGGAAAAATATATAACAGGTGCCTTCATACTACCGATTTAAAAACTAAGGACTAGTTGTTAACATAAAAGTAAACCTGTAACAATGGAAATATGAAAAGACGCAAAAAGGTCATTTAAATATACTATATAAAAGTGGTCCAAAACTAAACCTATAGAAGTTCTTTTGAAAATAAAATTACAGTTAGGATAAAACAACACTTTATTTTAAGTTCTTATGTATTGTTTTGTTTTGTTTTGTTTCTTTGTAGTTTAATAGGGATTTAACGTAACAATTAATATTGAAAACAATGCAATGTAGGTCAAGAGTTTGATGTAATGTTACACGTGACAAAACATCTAGTAATGGAATTAATGCCAGTAGGAACATGACAAGGAGTATTTTCCTAAAGGGTTAAAATTGTCTCTAAGAATTTGATTTATTTTTCAATAAAACCAATACTATAAATTTCACTTAGAAATAGTTGTGATATGACAATAAATGCACACATAATCGTTTTAGAACACATTAAAATTAAGAACAAATGACTTCTCAAGTATGCATTACTTGTGTAAAATCATCAGTTTTCGTCGAATTTTCAATAATTCTTTATACTTTTTTAAGCAATTTACTTTGAACGCCATCTATGATACAGAAAGTTTTTAAATGTCATAATTGGCAACGTATCGCTTCAGAAAAATTTGGTATCTATGTTGGGGGTCAATAGTTTCCTCAACATGTTATTCCTGCATAAGTGATCGTTTTTTGACGATATATTCAAAAAAAGTTTGAAGCCAAACATGCAATATAATGAAGAGACTTATTTAATCTAGTGGCAGGCTTCTGAATTAGATCCAATTAAGATTCAAAGTATGAACATTTTGATACTGATGATTTAGTTGAATCCCCAGCTATATTTGGCCTAAAGTAAACCTTGTCCCTTCAAATACACAGAGACAGTTTGTGATGTAATTAAGCAATTAAATTTTAAATAAGGTTTAATCTTCTTGTGATATCTTATTTTCAATCCTGTTTTAAGCAACGAAAACATTACTTTCCTCGAAACCCACAACTTCACTTCATTGAACCAAGGGAGAAATATATACTCAATGAAAATACGAAAATATACACCATCAATGAAAAAAAGCAATACTGGAATGTAAACTTGTCCCGTAAATTATATTTTTGAGATAAATATTTTAATATTAAATTATAATATCAAGGTCCAAAACAATAGATAGATAAAATATTAATTTGTATTCAGTAGAAATGAATTGTTTTAAATAAACTTATCTGTATAATTTAGTGTTGGAAGAACCAAATATTGACTCCCAAAATCATTAAAAGAGAGGCGAAATATACCAGAGGGACATTCAAATTCATAAATCGAAAATAAACTTACATCGCCATAGCTGAATAGGAAAAAATCAACAGACAAGCAATAGTTCACAAAACAAAAAAAAGAAAACTAAAGACTGAGAAATATGAACCCCATGAAAAACTGGGGGTGATCTGAGGTACTCAGGAAAAAGATTAAATCACAAAAATACTGAACTCGGAGAAAAATTCAAAACGGAAAGTCCCTTACCATATGGCAAAAGTTAAAGCTCAAACATATCAAACGAATGAAAACAACTGTCATATTCCTGACTTGGTACGGACATTTTCTTATGTAAAAAATGGTGGATCGAACCTGGTTGTATAACTAGCTAAAACTTCTCACTTGTTTAACAGCTCCTGCTCCATATATGACACCCATAGTTTCGGTCATGCTAGAACAATCCCGGAAATACGTCTAATTCTGTAGATAATATTCGTGAAAAGGGGACAGGATTGTAATGACATCATTAGGACCATATCCGTTATCATTTAACAGATATTGTAGAACTGTTTAATTGGAAATTCTTTTAATTTTGATAGTTTTGAAATAAATGTATTATCGCAGTACAATATGAGATTATTATCTAGAACAATTGAGACTTAAAGGGGCATTATCTACGATGTATGCAAAAAAAAA